>NW_028319656.1:0-185899 GCF_062004578.1 Staurois parvus
CCCCAACACACCTATCCAACTAACCTCACCTTCCCCCTCCCTCTATCCTCTCCATACATCCATCCAACCACAACCCCCCCCCCTTCACTCCAACCAGACCAACCATCCTCACCCCCCCCTTACACTCCAAACTACCTACCTTCCCTCCTCCATCCTCTCCTCCCCCCTCCCCCTTCTTCCTTCCTTCCTCTCACTTCTCCTCCCCCCCCCCCTTTCTCTCATTCCTTCCTCCCGTTCTATTGTTGCTTTCTTTCCCTTCATCCTTCCTTCCTCCCTTCTTTTTTATCCTTCCTTTCTTTTCCTCATTTCCTTCCTTTCTTTTTAATTCTCTTCTTGCTGTCCTTTCTCATCTTTCTTTGCCTCTATGCTTCCTTTTTCTCATTTCCCTTCCTTCCCTTTCTTGTCTCTCTTCCCTTCCTTTCATCTCATTTCCCTTCCCTTCTTTCCTTTCTTCCGCTCTTCTCCTTTTCTTTCCCTTCTTTCTCAATTTTTTTTTGTCTCCTTCCTTTCCTTCTCTCCTTTACTTCCGTTCTTCCTCTCTTCTCCTTTTCCCTCTCTCCTTTCTCCTCTCTTCTCCTTTTCCCTCTCTCCTTTTCTTCCTCTCTTCTCCTTTTCCCTCTCTTCTTTCTTCCTCTCTTCTCCTTTCTCTCCTTCCTTTCTCCCTCTTCTCCTTTTTTTCTCCCTCCTTTCTCACCTTTCTTTGTCTCCTTCCTTCCTTCCTGTTCTCTCTTTTCTTTCTTTCCTTTATTTCTTTTATTATCTTTTCTTTCCCTTCTTCCTTTCTTCTTTCCTTCATTTTTTTTCCTTCTCTTCTAGCTGTCCTTTCTCTCGTTTCTTTGCCTCTATGCTTCCTTTTTCTCCTTTTCCTTGTCTTTCTTCCTTCTATCCTTCCTTCCTATCCTTCCCTTCCTTCCTTCCTTCCTATCCTTCCTTCCTTCCTTCCTTCCTTCCTTCCTTCCTTCCTTCCTTCCTTCCTATCCTTCCTTCCTTCCTTCCTATCCTTCCTTCCTTCCTCCCTTCCTATCCTTCCTTCCTTCCTTCCTTCCTATCCTTCCTTCCTTCCTTCCTTCCTTCCTTCCTTCCTTCCTTCCTATCCTTCCTTCCTATCCTTCCTTCCTTCCTTCCTTCCTTCCTTCCTTCCTTCCTTCCTTCCTTCCTTCCTTCCTATCCTTCCTTCCTTCCTTCCTTCCTTCCTATCCTTCCTTCCTTCCTTCCTTCCTATCCTTCCTTCCTTCCTTCCTTCCTTCCTTCCTTCCTATCCTTCCTTCCTTCCTTCCTATCCTTCCTTCCTTCCTTCCTTCCTTCCTTCCTTCCTTCCTTCCTTCCTATCCTTCCTTCCTTCCTTCCTATCCTTCCTTCCTTCCTCCCTTCCTTCCTTACTTCCTTCCTTTCCTTACTTCCTTCCTTCCTATCCCTATTTTCTATCCTTCCTTTCTGGAGGGCAGGATTTAAAATATGAAGCCAAGATCAAGAACACGGAAACATGACCTCAAACCAGCAGGAGGAAAGTTCAAAACTAATCTTAGAATGTAATATTTTACCGAAAGAGTAGTTGATGCTTGGAACAGACTTCCAGCAGAGGTAGTGAGTCAGTCAACAGTAAATGGATTCAAACATGCGTGGGACAAGCCTAGATCTACACTCAGATAAAAAAAAGTTAACAAATCATGTGAAACAAAAAGAATTGGGGCAGGACTTGATGGACCACTTGATCTTTTTTTCTGCCATCACTTTTCTATGTTTCAGTTTCTATTTTTTCTTCTTCCTTCCATTCCTTGTTATCTCTCATAACTTTCTCTCCTTCCTTTCTCTTTTTCCTTTTTTTCTTATTTCTCGTCTTTGTTTCTCTACCTTCTTCCTTCCTTTCCTTGTTTTCTCTCCTTTGTTTCTTGACATCCTTACCTTCTTTCCTTTCCTTCCCTTCCTTCATTTCCTTGTTTTCTGTCTCCTTTTCTTTCCTCCCTTTTTTCGTGGCTTTCTACCCACCCCCCCCCCCCCCTCTTTTCTCTCTCTCTCTCTCGCATTCAAATTAAAATTCAATTCAAATAAGCTTTATTGGCAGGACCAAATACATTTTAGAATTGCCAAAGCAATGGGGAGGTTTAATGGGTTGCTGCGTCTCCTCCTCAGTAATACATTGATGATCTGCCTGGTGGTGACAAGGTTCAGGATGTGCCCTCTCTGCACTGTGTGTGGCTGTCCTGAGCCGGGTTTTCTCTAATCTCTCCAATTCCATTAATCATTCCAGACATCTATTATTTCCTAATTACTTTCAGAATTACGCATGTAGAATACACAATCACAGCTGCTGTGTGACCGGACCCTGTGACACCGATACATATTCACCAGCCAATCTTCCTTATAACTGAGTGTATGGGGTAGAATCCACATTTACAGAAGATTCGCTTATTATGGGCTGCAGAATGTGTACAAAATTCCACATCTGCAGATTTCCCATTGGGGGCGCTCCGCAGACACAACAGAAAATTGCACTTTACACACAATTGATTGATCTTTAATTGTCAGTGTAGACAGGAGAAGACACATTGATTAAATATTCAGGAGGACAAGCAGAATTTTTCTTTAATTCCTCCTTTGTTTTCTTTCTTCCTTTATTTCCTTCCTTTTTTCCTTCCCTTTTCCTTCCTTTCTCTCCTTCCTTCACTTTCTTTTTTTTTCACTTAACTTTTCTCTTGTTCCTTTCTTTCCCCCATTTTCTTCCATTCCCTTCTTCCTTTCTCTCCTTATTTCCCTCCTTCCTTTCTCTCCTTTCTTCCTTTACTTCCTTTCTTTCCTTATTTCTCTCCTTCCTTTCATTCCTTCCTTTCTCTCCCTTTCTTTCTCACCTTCCTGTCTCGCCTTCCTTTCCTTTCTTTCCTTCCTCTCCTTTCCTTGTTTCCCCTTCCATTCTCTCCTTCCTGTCTCGCCTTCCTTTCCTTTCTTTCCTTCCTCTCCTTTCCTTGTTTCCCCTTCCATTCTCTCCTTCCTTTCTCTCCTTCCTTTCCTTCCTTTCTCTCCTTCCTCTCCTTTCTTTCCTTCCTTTCTCTCCTTTCCTTTTTTTTCCCCTTCCTTTCTCTCCTTCCTTTCCTTTCTTTCCTTCCTTTCTCGCCTTACTTTCCTTTCCTTTTTTTCCCCCTTCTTTCTCTCCTTCCTTTCTTGCCTTACTTTCTTTTCTTTCCTATCTTTCTCTCCTTTCCTTTTTTCCCTTCTTTCTCTCCTTCCTTTCCTTTCTTTCCTTCCTTTCTCGCCTTCCTTTCCTTTTTTCCCCCTTCCTTTCTCTCCTTCCTTTCTTGCCTTACTTTCTTTTCTTTCCTATCTTTCTCTCCTTTCCTTTTTTCCCTTCCTTTCCTTTCTTTCCTTCCTTTCTCGCCTTCCTTTCCTTTTTTCCCCCTTCCTTTCTCTCCTTCCTTTCTTGCCTTACTTTCTTTTCTTTCCTATCTTTCTCTCCTTTCCTTTTTTCCCTTCCTTTCCTTTCTTTCCTTCCTTTCTCGCCTTCCTTTCCTTTTTTCCCCCTTCCTTTCCCTCCTTCCTTTCTTGCCTTACTTTCCTTTCTTTCCTATCTTTCTCTCCTTTCCTTTTTTCCCTTCCTTTCTCACTTTCCTTTCTTTCCTTCTTTTCTCTCCTTTCCTTTTTTTCTCCCTTCTTTTCTCTCCTTCCTGTCTCACCTTCCTTTCCTTTCTCTCCTTCCTTTCTCGCCTTCCTTTCCTTTCTTTCCTTCCTTTCCTTTCTTTCCTTCCTTTCTCTCCTTCCTTTCCTTTATTTCCTTCCTTACTCTCCTTTCCTTTTCCGCCCTTCCTTTTTCACCTTTCTTTCTCGCATTTCTCTCCTTCCTTTCCTTTCTCTCCTTCCTTTCTTTTCTCTCCTTTCCTTCCTTTCTGGATATAATCCATAATTACAGAAGATTCTCTTATGTGTGCAAAACACTCCATCTGCAGATTTCCCATTGGAGGCGCTCCGCAGGCACAACAGAAAATTCCACTTTACACACAACTGATTGTTCTTTAAATGTCGGTTTGGACAGAAGAAGACCGATTGATTAAATATTCAGGAGGACAAACAGAATTCTTGATTTATCCAGAGGAGACAACAGATAAAAATCAGCATTAGACAGGAGAAGAAAGAGGAGGATCCCATAACATCCGGCTATGTTCACCTGAAATATCTTCTCTGTAAAACATTTAGGTCCGAGTGCTGTGCAACAATTCATTCACTAATATTTTTATTTTTTTTTTAATGGTTGAACTGGATGGACTTCCAGTTCAACCATTAAAAAAAAATATTTTGGAATGTCTTTTTTCAGCCAGACTAACTATGTAACTATGTAATATCTATGCTATACACTCACCGGCCACTTTATTGGGGCCACCTGTTCAATTGCTTGGTAACACAAACTGCTAATCAGCCAATCACATGGCAGCAACTCCATGCATTTAGGCACCTAGACATGGTGAAGACAACTTGCTAAAGTTTAAACCGAGCATCAAAACGGGGAAGAAAGGGGATTTACGTGACTTTGAATGTGGCATGGTTGTTTGTGCCAGTCGGGCTGGTCCGAGTATTTAAAAAACTGCTGATCTACTGGGATTTTCCCGCTAAACCATCTGTAGGGTTTACAGAGAATGGCCTGAAAAAGAGAACATATCCAGTGAGCGGCAGTTGTGTGGAGGAAAATGCCTTGCTGAGGTCAGAGGACCCTACATTCAGATGATAGGGTCAGAATTTGGCATAAAGCATGGATCCATTCTGCCTTGTATCAATGGTTCAGGCTGGTGGTGTCATGGTGTGGTAGATCCATCCTGCCTTGTATCAATGGTTCAGGCTGGTGGTGGTGTCATGGTGTGGTGGATCCATTCTGCCTTGTATCAATGGCTCAGGCTGGTGGTGTCATGGTGTGGTAGATCCATCCTGCCTTGTATCAATGGCTCAGGCTGGTGGTGTCATGGTGTGGTAGATCCATCCTGCCTTGTATCAATGGTTCAGGCTGGTGGTGGTGTCATGGTGTGGTGGATCCATTCTGCCTTGTATCAATGGTTCAGGCTGGTGGTGGTGGTGTCATGGTGTGGTAGATCCATCCTGCCTTGCATCAATGGTTCAGGCTGGTGGTGGTGTCATGGTGTGGTGGATCCATCCTGCCTTGTATCAACGGTTCAGGCTGGTGGTGGTGGTGTCATGGTGTGGTAGATCCATCCTGCCTTGCATCAATGGTTCAGGCTGGTGGTGGTGTCATGGTGTGGTGGATCCATCCTGCCTTGTATCAACGGTTCAGGCTGGTGGTGGTGGTGTCATGGTGTGGTGGATCAATCCTGCCTTGTATCAACGGTTCAGGCTGGTGGTGGTGGTGTCATGGTGTGGTGGATCCATCCTGCCTTGTATCAATGGTTCAGGCTGGTGGTGGTGTCACGGTGTGGTGGAGATTTTCTTGGCACTAGAAATGTGAACCTATAAAGTGGCCGCAGAGTGTATATGTACTGTAGCTGTAAAGCTGAACTCTGGTCTGGCTGAAAATATTAAATATGGGTCCCACCAACATCTGCCAGCCCCAGTGTATTCAGGATCTAATGCTTGTTCTGTCTATGGGGAGGATAAGGGGGGTATTTACCTTTATGCCTCCCTCTTGCAGCAGTCAGAGTTTCAGTTTTCTGTCCTCCTTTCCTGGCCTGGAACGTATTTTGGCCCTCTACGTCATTGCATACAATGCAGGACCACCAGTAACCATTGACTTTCTCAATGCCAAATCATGGATTCCAGTGACCCCACTGCATACCAGTCCTGCACTCCTAACACCTGTCCACATCTGACCCCATTAAATTGCTTCAGGCGCCAATCACTCCTCTCTGGAGATGCAATGCATTCCAGTGCTGGTGCCTGTAGTGCTCATCCAGGCTCACTGTGTTGTGTTTAATAGAAAGGCGCCGCAGTCCTGACAGATCCTCACCTTGGCTCCTCCCAGGCCTCCACCCCTGACAAGTTTCACCATGCCCACAGGTATGCTGCTGATGCGTTTCGCCATGTCCATGGGGCTTAGTCATGTGACTAAGCACCGTGGGTGTGGCGAAACAAAATGCTTTGGTGGGCACGGCATGGGAGTAGCTTAGGCTGAGGCCACTTTAGATTATAATTTAGTGCATGGGCTGTGCATTACTTACTTCTGAACCCTGCACTCTGTGTATTACACACTCCTGACCCCTGCGATCTGTGTATTACACACTCCTGACCCCTGGACTCTGTGCATTACTTACTTCTGAACCCTGCACTCTGTGTATTACACACTCCTGACCCCTGCGATCTGTGTATTACACACTCCTGAACCCTGCACTCTGTGCATTACTTACTTCTGAACCCTGCACTCTGTGCATTACTTACTCCAGACCCCTGCATTGTGTTATGCACTGCAGATCCCTGAGCTCTGTGCTTTATGCACTCCTACCCTGTGTGTGTGTTACACACCTCCAGCCCCTGTGCATTACTTACTTCTGAACCCTGCACTCTGTGTAGTACACACTCCTGACCCCTGCATTATGTGTTATGCACTCCTGACCCCTGTGCTCCATGCATTCTGCATTCCTGACTTCTGCATTGTGTGTTTTACAGACCCCTGGGCTTTATGCACTCCTAACACTTCTGCTGTGTGTACTACACACTTCTGGCCCCTGTACTGTGCATTATGCAGTTCTGACCCCTGCACTCTGTGCATTACTTACTCCTGACCCCTGTACTCTGTGCATTACTTACTCCTGACCCCTGTGCTCTGTGCATTACGTACTCCTGACCCCTGTGCTCTGTGCATTACTTATACTCCTGACCCCTGTGCTCTGTGCATTACTTACTCCTGACCCTTGTGCTCTGTGCATTACGTACTCCTGACCCCTGTGCTCTGTGCATTACGTACTCCTGACCCCTGTGCTCTGTGCATTACTTACTCCTGACCCCTGTGCTCTGTGCATTACGTACTCCTGACCCCTGTGCTCTGTGCATTACTTACTCCTGACCCCTGTGCTCTGTGCATTATGTACTCCTGACCCCTGTGCTCTGTGCATTACTTACTCCTGACCCCTGTGCTCTCTGCATTACGTACTCCTGACCCCTGTACTCTGTGCATTACTTACTCCTGACCCCTGTGCTCTGTGCATTACTTCTGACCCCTGTGCTCTGTGCATTACTTACACCTGACCCCTGTGCTCTGTGCATTACTCACTCCTGACCCCTGTGCTCTGTGCATTACTTACTCCTGACCCCTGTGCTCTGTGCATTACTTACTACTGACCCCTGTGCTCTGTGTGTTATGCACTCCTGACCCCTGTGCTCTGTGCATTACTTACTACTGACCCCTGTTCTCTGTGCATTACTTACTCCTGACCCCTGTGCTCTGTGCATTACTCAATCCTGACCCCTGTGCTCTGTGCATTACTTACTACTGACCCCTGTGCTCTGTGTGTTATGCACTCCTGACCCCTGTGCTCTGTGCATTACTTACTCCTGACCCCTGTGCTCTGTGCATTACTTACTCCTGACCCCTGTGCTCTGTGTGTTATGCACTCCTGACCCCTGTGCTCTGTGCATTACGTACTCCTGACCCCTGTGCTCTGTGTGTTATGCACTCCTGACCCCTGTGCTCTGTGCATTACTCACTCCTGACCCCTGTGCTCTGTGCATTACTCACTCCTGACCCCTGTGCTCTGTGCATTACTTACTCCTGACCCCTGTGCTCTGTGTGTTATGCACTCCTGACCCCTGTGCTCTGTGCATTACGTACTCCTGACCCCTGTGCTCTGTGTGTTATGCACTCCTGACCCCTGTGTGTGTTATTATTATTATTATACAGGATTTATGGCGCCAACAGTTTGCTCAGCACTTTACAATATAACGGGAGACAATACAGCAACAATACAGATCAATACAAGAGGGATAGGAGGGCCTGATCCTGGGAGCTTACAATCTAAGAGTTATGCACTCCTGACCCCTGGGCTCTGTGCATTTCTGACACCTGCGCTCTGGTCGTTATGCACTCCTTTGGGTCCCCAAGTCTTTAACAGTCTTAGCCGCACTCCTGCTGCCAAGCAATCCTAAAGAGAACCTGTCCCCAGACCATTCATTACAACCAGAATATTGCCATAAAATGATATGTGTATGTAGTGCAGACCCCCGACAGGTTGTCACGATCAGAGGATAAGACCACCTGGGACTGTAAACTCCAGATCTAACGGGCCAGTGGAAAGGACTATACAGGTGTACCCGGGTGCCGGCCCTCGCAGGAGCAGTGTGACGGCACACAAGCGGTGGTGTGTCAGAGTCGCAGGATCTACGGAGCCGCCCCGGTCTTCACCAGAGTCACTGGAGGTGCAGATGCTGCACTACGAGGCAGCCCCCAGGTTGCGGCTCTCTGACACACCCATGTGGACAGAGTGCAACCAAACAGCACGCAGGACACGGGGTGCGCACAGGATACTGGGGACCAGAGTCACCTACTGCAGCAAACTGCGAGAGGACACAGGGAAGGAGAGTGGGAGATGCTGTGCAATGGAGGGAGAGAGACTCGGCATGCCGGGAAGGGCTGCAGAGCAAACAACAGGTAACTGAAGGGATCCATGGACAGAAACCAAAGGGAATATAACTGCGCAGACAGGATCAAACAGCACACAGAAGATGGGAACACTCAAGGGAATACCACAAGGACCAGAGGGGTCCGGCTTCCACGTGAAGACACGCTGCTCCAGGTGCAAAGGCTGAAGGTGTTACTAAACCCACAGCAGTAAAATCAGTCTGTAGATGCAGCAAAGCATGCTTGTTAACCGGGACCAGGGCCAATCGGCAATGTCCAGACAGAGGGTAAGGGGTTCTGCATCCTCCTAGAGCAAAATGAAAACTCCTCCTAAAGGTTTTAACCAGTTCTCAGTTGGACACTGATAGAAGTCACAAGACTGCTGATGAGAAAAGGGATTTAGCAGTTTATATTTACTAAAATAATTGCATTTCCATGTTCTGTGTACTGTGGGAGACCAGATATAGTGAATGCGGGGGCCGGGGAGACCGGATATAGTGAATGCGGGGTCCGGGGAGAGAGGATATAGTGAATGCGGGGTCCAGGGAGAGCAGATATAGTGAATGCGGGGTCCGGGGAGAGAGGATATAGTGAATGCGGGGTCCGGGGAGAGAGGATATAGTGAATGCGGGGTCCGGGGAGAGAGGATATAGTGAATGCAGGGTCCAGGGAGAGCAGATATAGTGAATGCGGGGTCCAGGGAGAGCAGATATAGTGAACGCAGGGTCCGGGGAGAGCAGATATAGTGAATGCGGGGTCCGGAGAGAGCGGATATAAGGAATGTGGGGTCCGGGGAGAGCGGATATAGTGAATGCGGGGTCCGAAGAGAGCGGATTTAGTGAATGCGGGGTCCGGGGAGAGCGGATATAGTGAATGCGGGGTCCGGGGAGAGAGGATATAGTGAATGCGGGGTCCGGGGAGAGCTGATATAGTGAATGCGGGGTCCGGGGAGAGCGGATATAGTGAATGCGGGGTCCTGGGAGAGAGGATATAGTGAATGCGGGGTCCGGGGAGAGCGGATATAGTGAATGCGGGGTCCGGGGAGAGCGGATATAGTGAATGCGGGGTCCGGGGAGAGCTGATATAGTGAATGCGGGGTCCGGGGAGAGCGGATATAGTGAATGCGGGGTCTGGGGAGAGCGGATATAAGTAATGTGGGGTCCGGGGAGAGCGGATATAGTGAATGCGGGGTCCGGGGAGAGCGGATATAGTGAATGCGGGGTCTGGGGAGAGCGGATATAGTGAATGCGGGGTTTGGGGAGAGCGGATATAGTGAATGCGGGGTCCGGGGAGAGCGGATATAGTGAATGCGGGGTTTGGGGAGAGAGGATATAGTGAATGCGGGGTCCGGGGAGAGCGAATATAGGGAATGCGGGGTCCGGGGAGAGCGAATATAGTGAATGCGGGGTCCGGGGAGAGCGAATATAGGGAATGCGGGGTCCGGGGAGAGCGGATATAGTGAATGCGGGGTCCGGGGAGAGCGGACATAATCTGAAGGGCAGTGGACCGGCCCCATGTTTAGCACGGTCGGAGACCCCTGTTCTAGAATGTACAAAGGCACATTACAAGTCAATAAAATATTTTATTAACAGGAGAATCTCTGCAAGTAACCATTCCAAATATGGGACCTTCCTGAGCTCTTACCGGCAGGGCCGTGGATAAAGGGGTATCGCCAGTCCCAGGCTAGCAGGGGGGCCCAGGCAGCTGGGTTAATCGGATGTGGGTAGCAAGGGTGATGAGAATTGGGGAGGGGCAATTACTGGAACCCATCCCCTTTATGGCTCTCCTTGCAGCAGCTGAAAGTTGGCTTCTTCCTCCTGCTGGCTTTCAGCTGCTGTAGAGAGAACCAGACAGGGGATCGGTTCCAGCAATTGCCCCCCCAGCCCCCTGCTGCACCCATGACCATCCCTGTTCACCATACATTTCCCCCTGCTGTCCAGCCCCCCATATACCCCCACCCCATACACCCCCACCCCGCAATGCCACTGCCTCCCTGCCAGCAGCTGCCATCACACAATAGGATCCTTCAGGATGGAGAGTGGGAGAAGGGTTCTGTAAATATGTCCCATTTACCAGCCCCTTCCTTTTCGGAATGAACAAAATGAGTGATCGGTACCAATCACTGACTGTGTTCATTCATAATCGAAGCCTAGTAAACTGTGTTTTTTATTTGGGGGGGGGAGCCCTGTTAGGTTGGCTGTACGGGGCCCCGCTTACCGGCCTTGTTTAAGTTGGTGACAGGGTCTCTCAAAAAAATGAAAAAGTAAAAAAAAAAACGTAAAAATAAAAAAAAAATAAAAATTCCAAAAATTAAAAAAAATTTAAAATAAAAAAATGAATTAAAAAATTACAAAAATTTTATTAAATTTTAAATAAAACTAAATTTTAAATAATCAAAAAAATTAATTCAAAAAATAAAAATAAATTTAAAAAAACAAAAAATTAAAAAAAATGTAAAATAAAAAAATAAATTAAAACATTACAAATTTTTTTTAAAGTTTAAATAAAACTAAATTTTAAATAATCAAAAAAATGAATAAAAAAAGTAAAATAAAAAAATAAATTAAAACATTACAAATTTTTTTTTAAAGTTTAAATAAAACTAAATTTTAAATAATCAAAAAAATTAATTCAAAAAATAAAAATAAATTTAAAAAAACAAAAAATTAAAAAAAATGTAAAATAAAAAAATAAATTAAAACATTACAAATTTTTTTTTAAAGTTTAAATAAAACTAAATTTTAAATAATCAAAAAAATGAATAAAAAAAAGTAAAATAAAAAAATAAATTAAAACATTACAAATTTTTTTTTAAAGTTTAAATAAAACTAAATTTTAAATAATCAAAAAAATGAATAAAAAAAAGTAAAATAAAAAAATAAATTAAAACATTACAATTTTTTTTTTAAAGTTTAAATAAAACTAAATTTTAAATAATCAAAAAAATGAATAAAAAAAAGTAAAATAAAAAAATAAATTAAAACATTACAAATTTTTTTTTAAAGTTTAAATAAAACTAAATTTTAAATAATCAAAAAAATTAATAAAAAAAATAAAAATAAATTTAAAAAAATCAAAAAATGAAAAAAATTATTCAAAAAATAAAAATAAATTTTAAAAAATCTAAAATTAAAAAGAAATAAAATGAAATAAAATAAAAAAAAAATAGAAGAACGGGTAAACGGCTATTAAAAGTTCTGCTGGAAGCCCTCGCTATTGTCTGTAGTCGTGGATACAAAGGTAGCAGACGGAATCTCCCTGTATGTGGCGGATGATATACTCCGCAGCAGTTTATAATAAGGAATTCATTGCAGAGAAATTAATCGTAATGAATGCAGATAACATTGAACCTCTCGACAAGGTAAATGTGCCAAACGGGGCGTAATTAGCTCGGCGCTGACAGGAATATGTGACTTTCTTTGCTGCTCCGCGCTGACGGCGGCCTCTTTGGACGCTTTCCAGGATCTATCTGTCTTCGTAATTGGTGCGCGCACAATGGGGAGCTGCGGGACAGCGCCATCGACAATCAGACCGAGCGGGCCGTGATGGTGTTTGCTTTCAGGAATAATAAACAGCATCAACAAATTAAAGAGATGCGCAGATGTCGCTGCGGTCGGGGAGGACGAGATGAGGCGCGCTGCGTTTAGCGAGGAGAGATATTTTAGAGAAGCGGCCGCCATGCTTGGTGAATGAAGGAGAAATAAGTCACAAACATGGAAGATCGATTTCTCATTCATAGGCAGTTCGATGGACCAATCCTCTAAAAAAAAAATAAAAAAACGTATAAAATCAGAGGCGTCCCTAGGGTAGGTGTCACTCGATGCGGTAACACTTGGTGACACCCCCTCTGACGATCCCCGCAGGATGGATCGGATCTGCGGATTGGGGAGCAAAATGGATCGGACTCCGATCCATTATGCTCCCCAATCCGCAGATCTGATCCATCCTGCGGGGACCGTCGGCATTCATTACAACTTACCTTTTAATGGAGCGGGTCCGGTATCACCCCGAATAAGTTGCATGCCGACGATCCCCGCAGGATGGATCGGATCTGCGGATTGAGCGTAATGGATCAGACTCCGATCCATTATGCTCCCCAATCCACAGATCCCATCCATCCTGCGGGGATCGTTGGCATGCGACCTATTCGGGGTGATACCGGACCCGCTCCACAGAAAGGTAAGTTGTAACGAATGCCGACGGTCCCCGCAGGATGGATCAGATCTGCGGATTGTGGAGCATAATGGATCAGACTCCGATTCATTACGCTCAATCCGCAGATCTGATCCATTATGCTCAATCCACAGATCCCATCCATCCTGCGGGGATCGTCGCCATGCAACCTATACGGGGTGACACCGGACCCGCTCCACGAAAAGGTAAATTGTAAAGCAAGCCGATGATCCCCGCAGGATGGATCGGATCTGCGGATTGAGCGTAATGGATCGGACTCTGATCCATTATGCTCCCCAATCCACAGATCGGATTTATCCTGCGGGGATCATCGCCTTGCTTTACAACTTACCTTTTCGAGGAGTGGGTCCGGTGTCACCCCGTGCGGTCGGTGTCACCCGGTGTGGACCGCACACCCCACACCTGCCTCGGGACGCCACTATATAAAATATATCTAGTTTATCTTAAAATGGGTGTAAAGTCTCAAGGTTTCTTTAACTTCATGCATTCTACGCAAGACCCCCCCCCCCCAGCCCCCCAATAATTATCTGAGCCTAATCTTGATCCAGAATTGTGCACAAGAGCAGCGGCTCTCCTGGCTCCTTCTCTCCTCATTGGCTCCCACTGCTGTCAATCACAGCCAGTGAGGAGGGCGTGGAGGGGGTGTGGTCGAGCCACTCTCTGTGTGTCTTCTGGACACACAGAGTGGGGTTTCGAGAGCTAGCAAGCTGCTTGCTATGAGGACCTTGTTCAGGGGAAGGAGGAGCCTACAGTGCAGACGAGGGACCCGAGAGGAGGAAGATCGGGGCTGCTCTGTGCAACACCATTACACAGAGCGGGTAAATATAATTGTTATGTTTGTTATTTAAAAAAACCTTTACATTTCACTTTAGGTGGGTCGGGAATACCCAATGCAGGGATCATAGGGGTCAGGAGTGTAGAAGGAAAAGAATGCAGGGGTCAGGAGTGTAGAAGGTACAGAATGCAGGGGTCAGGAGTGTAGAAATAACAGAATGCAGGGGTCAGGAGTGTAGAAGGTACAGAATGCAGGGGTCAGGAGTGTAGAAGGAAAAGAATGCAGGGGTCAGGAGTGTAGAAGGAAAAGAATGCAGGGGTCAGGAGTGTAGAAGGTACAGAATGCAGGGGTCAGGAGTGTAGAAGGAAAAGAATGCAGGGGTCAGGAGTGTAGAAGGAAAAGAATGCAGGGGTCAGGAGTGTAGAAGGAAAAGAATGCAGGGGTCAGGAGTGTAGAAGGTACAGAATGCAGGGGTCAGGAGTGTAGAAGGTACAGAATGCAGGGGTCAGGAGTGTAGAAGGAAAATAATGCAGGGGTCAGGAGTGTAGAAGGAAAATAATGCAGGGGTCAGGAGTGTAGAAGGCACAGAATGCAGGGGTCAGGAGTGTAGAAGGAAAACAATGCAGGGGTCAGGAGTGTAGATGAGAACTCAGGAGCATGTGACATAAAGAGCGGAGGGGCCAGGAGTGCATTACACGCACAATTCCGGTAACAGTGCATACCATGCACAGTGCCGGGGTCAGGAGTGTGTAACAGAAAGAGTGCATAAGGTCCAGAGTGCATAACATGCACAGTGCAGGGGTCAGGAGTGTGTAATAGAAAGAGTGCATAGGGTCATGAGTGCATAACATGCACAGTGCAGGGGTCAGGAGTGTGTAACAGAAAGAGTGCATAGGGTCATGAGTGCATAACATGCACAGTGCAGGGGTCAGGAGTGTGTAACAGAAAGAGTGCATAGGGTCATGAGTGCATAACATGCACAGTGCAGGGGTCAGGAGTGTGTAATAGAAAGAGTGCATAGGGTCATGAGTGCATAACATGCACAGTACAGGTGTCAGGGGTGTGTAATAGAAAGAGTGCATAGGGTCATGAGTGCATAACATGCACAGTGCAGGGGTCAGGAGTGTGTAACAGAGAGAGTGCATAGGGTCATGAGTGCATAACATGCACAGTGCCGCGGTCAGGAATATATAACTCAGAGTGTGCAGGTCAGAAGTGCAGAAGGCACAGAGCACAGGGTGTGTGCAAAGGGTGATGAGTTCCTAACACACGCAGTGCATGCAAGGCTGCTGTTAGGAATCACGGGGCCACATACAGCCTACCTGACAGCCGCCCCCCCAAAAAAAACATGTAAAGTGATAGTGCTGCTAAACAGACCCCTGATGTCTCACATTTGAGACAGAGAAAGGGACTGAGGACAGAGATTGGACAGATCTCACTGGACAGTGAATGAATGGGAAGTGCCCTGTGCTGAGCGGCTTCCTGTTCATTCACAAACGGAAGCATAGTAAACACAGTTTACTATTCTTCAGTGATAAATGGACACAGGAGCGATCGGTACCAATCGCTCACTCTGTTCATTCAGGAAAGGAAGGGCCTGGTAAATATGACATACTGTATTTACTGCCCCCCCCCCCCCCATCTGCATCTTAAACGGATCCCTCTGTTGACCCTCAGCAGCTACTGATGGGAGAGGAGAGGAGAGAAGCCAGAAGCACTGTGAGGGAGCACATGGGGGGGGAGGAGTCCAGAAGGTGGGCACAGATACTAGAAGGGATCCCCCAGTGGGGGGAAAGCCAGCAGTGCTGCAGGGGGATCCACAGATGGCACAGTACAGGTGGCCCCCCCCTTTTGAAATGATGGGGCCTTTGCCCAGTATAGGAGGGTTGGCTGTACTGTTTTATCGGCAGCCCTGAGTGCAAGTGTCAGGAGTGTACAACACACAAGGCGCGGGGGTCAGGAATATGTAACTCAGAGAGTGCAGTGGGCAGGACTGCAGAAGGCACAGAGCAAGGGGGTCAGGAGTGTCTAACACAAAGAGTGCAAGAGTCAGGGGTGTGTAACACATAGAGCACAGGGGTCAGGGATGCATGACACACAGAGTGCAGGAGTCAGGGGTGTGTAACACACAGAGCACAGGAGTCAGGGGTGTGTAACACACAGAGCACAGGAGTCGGGTGTGTAACACACAGAGCACAGGAGTCGGGTGTGTAACACACAGAGCACAGGAGTCAGGGGTGCATGACACACAGAGTGCAGGAGTCAGGGATGCATGACACACAGAGTGCAGGAGTCAGGGGTGCATGACACACAGAGTGCAGGAGTCAGGAGTGTGTAACACATAGAAAACAGGGGTCAGGGGTGCATGACACACAGAGTGCAGGAGTCAGGGGTGTGTAACACACAGAGCACAGGAGTCTGGAGTACATAACACACAGAGCACAGGAGTCTGGAGTATATAACACACAAAGGGGAGGGGCAGGTATAAGTATTACATAGAGTGCAGGGGTCTGGAGTGTGTAATACACAAAATGCAGGGATGGACAGGGGCATATTTACCACAAGGCAAACAAGGGATTTGCCTAGGGCGGCATTTTTCAGGAGGGCAGCACTGCCCCCCAGAAGAAGGAACAGAAGAAGGGACACATGTGACATGGGGATCCAAGAGAGGTTAGTCAATGCCAGGCTCTCTCTTTGGGCGCTCGACTTTTACGCTGCCTAGGGCAGCACAAAACCTAAATACACCACTGGGGATAAGGAATACATAACACACTGAGCACAAGGGTCAGGAGGATGTAACCCGATGAGTGCAAGGGTCAGGAGGATGTAACCCGATGAGTGCAAGGGTCAGGAGGATGTAATCCGATGAGTGCAAGGATCATGAGGATGTAACCCACTGAGTGCAAGGGTCAGGAAGATAACACACTGAGCGCAAAAATCAGGAGGATGTAACCCACTGATTACAAGGGTCAGGAGGATGTAACACACTGAGCGCAAGGATCAGGAGGATGTAGCACACTGAGTGCAAGGATCAGGAGGATGTAACACACTGAGCGCCAGGATCAGGAGGATGTAACACACTGAGTGCAAGGGTCAGGAATATGTAACACACTGAGTGCAAGGGTTAGGAGGATGTAACACACTGAGTGCAAGGGTCAGGAGGATGTAACACATTGAGTGCAAGGATCAGGAGGATGTAACACACTGAGCGCAAGGATCAGGAGGATGTAACACATTGAGTGCAAGGGTCAGGAGGATGTAACACACTGAGTGCAAGGGTGAGGAGGATGTAACACACTGAGTGCAAGGGTCAGGAGGATGTAACACACTGAGTGCAAGGGTAAGGAGGATGTAACACCCTGAGTGCAAGGGTCAGGAGGATGTAACCCGATGAGTGCAAGGATCATGAGGATGTAACCCACTGAGTGCAAGGGTCGGGAGGATGTAACACACTGAGTGTAAGGGTCAGGAGTATGTAACACACTGAGTGCAAGGGTCGGGAGGATGTAACACACTGAGTGTAAGGGTCAGGAGTATGTAACACACTGAGTGCAAGGGTCGGGAGGATGTAACACACTGAGCACAAGGGTCAGGAGTATGTAACACACTGAGCACAAGGGTCAGGAGGATGTAACACACTGAGTGCAAGGGTGAGGAGGATGTAACACACTGAGTGCAAGGGTCAGGAGGATGTAACACACTGAGTGCAAGGGTCAGGAGGATGTAACACCCTGAGTGCAAGGGTCAGGAGGATGTAACCCGATGAGTGCAAGGATCATGAGGATGTAACCCACTGAGTGCAAGAGTCGGGAGGATGTAACACACTGAGTGTAAGGGTCAGGAGCATGTAACACACTGAGTGCAAGGGTCGGGAGGATGTAACACACTGAGCACAAGGGTCAGGAGGATGTAACACACTGAGCGCAAAGATCAGGAGGATGTAACACACTGAGTGCAAGGGTCGGGAGGATGTAACACACTGAGTGTAAGGGTCGGGAGGATGTAACACACTGAGTGGAAGGGTCGGGAGGATGTAACACACTGAGTGCAAGGGTCAGGAGGATGTAACACACTGAGTGGAAGGGTCGGGAGGATGTAACACACTGAGCACAAGGGTCAGGAGGATGTAACACACTGAGTGCAAAGATCAGGAGGATGTAACACACTGAGTGCAAGGGTCAGGAGGATGTAATAAAATGAGAACATGGGAGCAGCAGTGCATAACACACAGAACTCATTAGCATGTTGATGAGGGATGAAGGCAAGAATAAGCAGACTATCCTCCAGCCTCCAGCATGTCACTGTAAACCTAAAATTAGCTTTTTTTTTTTTAAAAAAAAAAGCTAATTTTAGACTATTTTTTTTTTTTTAAACTGCATATGAATGTTTGCAGAATTATCTTTATTTGCCAATTTTCACTTTTTTCCATAAAAAGCAGGTTCCCCCAGGTTTCCAGCCTAATCCGCGTCTCCCGCTCTTTATAGGGAAGGAAGGTCGTTTACATTCCCAAAGGACGCACAGCGGCGCGCGGCCAGCAAAAGGTGACCGCGGTCCCAGAAGTGACATCTGGTGGCGGCGGCAGGGGTGACACCAGCTGGAGTCTCCATCCAGAGAGACCTTCAAAATGCAGCAGAGCTGCCCAGGGGTGACGGAGAAATGGCGCTCCTGTCATATTGACAAACGACGCCGACGCCGCGAGCTGCCACCGTGATTTACAGCGCGTTGTCACCGACACAAAAACACACGCGGATATATTAGTCGGCTGGCACTCCCCGCTCTTATCTCTCCAGCTTCCCACTAAAATCATAGAATAATAGTTTACCGCATCATTAGCGCTCTACGCGTGCGGCGCCGAAACAAGGCGCGGGTTCTTTATTTCTGTCAATTCTTTTGTTTATGTCTAAATCTCTACAAGGACTTTTCATTTTTCGGAGGCGATGTGAGAGACCGAGAGTGCGTCCTTCGTCCTCAAAGAGAACCGGTCTGACGTAGAGGCAAAAACGTTTCTTTTTGTTGTTTCGGAGATATCAGTTTATTTATTACTAGAGATATAAAGGTGCCGCGCTGAGGATTCTACTGCAAATGACCACTGAAATGTTATGAAAGGCACAATGTGCAAAATAATTGATAATCACAATAAAGTAAACGTCCAGATCACAAGGTATATGTCATATAAATCTAGCAGGATCCTGTCTGTGCTGATAGTATACAATCCAGAGGTGAAGACTATTAACCCCTCCCCCTCCAGAGGAGTTACCCCCCTTAATGACCACGCCTCTTTTTGCTACTCGGCGCTGCACTAATTCAACTGATAATTGCGCGGTCATGCAATGCTGCACCCAAACGAAATTCACACAAATAGAGCTTTCTTTCGGTGGTATTTGATCAGCTGTGCGCTTTTTATTTTTCACGCTATAAACAAAAAAAGGCCAAAAATTTTGAAGAAAAACAATATTTTTTACTTTCTGCTATAAAAAATATATAGTAAACTCAAAGTTGGTTATAAATTTTGGCCAAAATGTATTCTGCTCCATGTTTTTGGTAAAAAAAAATCCCAATAAGTGCATATTGATTGCTTTGTGTGACAGTTATAGCGTCTACAAACTATGGGATAGATACTGCAATTTACGCCATTTTTCTGCTATACAGCGCTGCGCTAGTTTAACGGACAATTGCGTGGTCATGCAATATGGTACATAAATGAAATTCATCCTTTTTTTCCCCACAAATTGAGCTTTCTTTTGGTGGCATTTGATCGCCTGTGCGGTTTTTATTTTTTGCGCTATAAAAAAAAAGGCTGACAATTTTGAGGAAAAAAAAACAATATTTTGGACTTTTTGCTATAAAACATGTCCAGTAAAAAAAAATATAAAAGTCAAATTTAGTCATAAATTTCTGCCAAAATGCATTCTGTGACATGTCTTTGCTACAAAAACCCCAATACGTGTAAATTAATTGGTTTACGTGAAAGTTACAGCGTTTACAAATGGCGGGAAAGATACGGGGATTTTTAATTTTTATTTATACTAATAATGGCACCGATCAGCGACATATGGCGGCGACCAGCGACATATGGCGGCGACCAGCGACTTATGGCAGGACTGCGGGACTGCGGCGGACATTTTGACACTGGGGGGGGAACTGACTTGGGGTCACTGACATCCCCAGTGACACCAATACAGTGATCAGTGAAAAAAAACCACTGAAACTGTACTAATGTCACTGGGGAGGAAGGGGTTAACATTTTTAGAATGTGCTGTGTAAGGGGAGTGTTTTGCTAGGGGGCGGGGGTGTGTACTGGAGGGGGGGGGGAGGGAGGGGAGAGCTGATCGAGGGAGAGGCGAGCTGTCACAGAGCAGGCTGTGTGTAAACAATGCAGCCCTGCTCTGTGTCAGTGATTACCGCTCATCACAGGAAAACGGCCGGTACAAACCGGCCGTGACCCGGCGGCGGAGACCCGCTGCTGACACCCGCGGGACAGGCAGGGCGGGCGCGCACCTCGCGCGTGCCCCCTACCTGCTTTGAAGGCAGCCGTTTTAAAACGTGCTTTTGCCTACGAGCGCCGCCCTGCCACCGTTTATATGCGGTGGCTGGGCGGCAATAAATAGAATGCGCACTCTCCAGAAGTGCGTATTAAATACGCATGAAAGAAGTTTCCTTTCTCATCAGACCCCTAGGTCATCAGTATTCTGGTCAGGCCGCACTCCACATCATCCTCTGCTTCCCCGTAATGATAGGATTCCAAGATTCATCAAGCAATCACAGACTTCCGGGGTCCCCCTTTAAAGCAGGCACTGCGGAGGATGGTGCTCCCGAAGAGAGCCCAATAAGGGACGCCACATAGTGTAATATTGCTTTGATGAACTTTAATTCAAAGTGATATTAAACAAGAAACATTGCTGGTGGCCAGATGTCCAGATGCTGTAGCCCCCCCTAGGTGGCCATCCTGAAAATCTTTTTGGTCAGTATTGTTTTTTGTTTAATATCACTTTGAATTAAAGTTCATCAAAGCAATATTACACTATGTGGCGTCCCTTATTGGGCTCTCTTCGGGAGCACCACCTTCCGCAGTGCCTGCTTTAAAGGGGGACCCTGGAAGTCTGTGATCCTGTCCTGATCCACTTATTTTATCACTGAAACAGGTGTCCCCATTGGAAGATTTTCCCCTCTATTTCTGTTTTCGGGGAGGGTCCAGCTAGAACTGAAATAACTAGCACTGAACAGGAGGAGAGGACAGAGAATATAACAAAATTACATTGGTAAACAAGCTGTAGTGGCTCAAAACTGTCACTAGATGTCAGCCTAGTGCAAAGCAATAATAACCTAATGCAGTTAAATACAACAAAGAAAAAGTATATGAAAGTGGGGGATAACAGTGTCCCATTGGGGAGATTTCCATTCGCTACATTGTGTGCAATACAGAAGGATGAAGCACTGTTTGTAATATAGAAGTATGAGGCACCATGTATAATATAGACGTATGAAGCACTGTCTATAATGCAGAAGTATGAGGTGCTGTGTGTAATAAAGAAGCATGAGGCACTGTGTGTACCAGATCTATGGTGAAGTATTCATTCCCCCCCACCTCTTCCAAACACCCGTATTCTGTGGGACAGTCCTGGGAATTTAACACAATCCTGGCATCCCATGAAAGGCTGGAACCATGTGCTTGCCAAAAGTATTGTCCCCGCCCTCCAAATCATGTCGGGTGCTCCAATCTCCTCCCAATCATGTGATTCAGGTGTTCCAATCCCCTCCATGGACACAGGTGTATACAATCCATCCCCTAGGCATGCAGACGGCTTCTACAAACATTGGTTAAAGAATGGGTCGCTCTCAGGAGCTCAGTGACTCCAAGCGTGGTCCCGTGATAGGTGGCCACCTGGGCAATAAGTCCATCCGGGACATTTCCTGGCTACTAAATATTCCACGCTCAACTGTTATTTTGGATTATAACAAAGTGGAAGCAACTGGGAACAACAGCCACTCAGCTACCAAGTGGTAGGCCACGTCACATGACAGGGCGGGGTCAGCGCATGCTGAAGCGCACAGTGCGCAGAAGTCGCCAACTGTCTGCAGAGTCAATAGCTAAAGACCTCCAAACTTGGTGTGGCCTACAGATGAGCCCAACAACAGTGTGTAGAGAGCTTCATGGAATGGGTTTCCATGGCCGAGCAGCTGCATCCAAGCCTTCCACCACCAAGTACAATGCAGAGTGTCAGATGCCGTGGTGTAAAGCACGCCGCCACTGGACTCTAGAGCAGGGGAGATGTGTTCTCTGGAGTGACCAATCACGCTTCTCTGTCTGGCAATCCGATGGACGTGTCTGGGTTTGGCGGTGGCCAGGAGAACGGTACTTGCCTGACTGCATTGTAAAAAGTGTAAAGTTTGGTGGAGGGGGATTATGGTGTGGGGTTGTTTTTCAGGGGTTAGGCTTGGCCCCCTAGTTCCAGTGAACAAAACTCTTAAGGTGACATTTTGGGCAATTTCATGCTCCCAACTTTGTGGGAAGAGTTTGGGGATGGCCCCTTCCTGTTCCAACATGACTGCCCACCAGTGCACAAAGCAAGGTCCATAAAGACATGGAGGAGCCAGTTTGGGGTGGAGGAACTTGACTGTCCTGCACAGAGTCCTGACCTCAACCCCATAGAACACCTTTGGGATGAATTAGAGCGGAGACTGTGAGCCAGGCCCCCTCCCCCGACATCAGTGCCTGACCTGACAAATGTGCTTCTGGAAGAATGGTCCAACCTTCCCATAGACACCCTCCTAAACCTTGTGGACGGCCTTCCCAGAAGAGTTGAAGCTGTTATAGCTGCAAAGGGCGGGGCCAACTCAATATTGAACCCTACGGACTAAGATTGGGAGGCCATTAAAGGTCATGTGCGTGGAAAGGGCGGCCGACCAATACTTGGGGCAATATAGTGTACTTTGTATTCCTGCTATAGATAAAATATAGATGATTTTAGCCTCTTCTGTGGCATGAATTGTTCTGACTTTGAATTCTTTCTGCGCAATGGACATATATTATATATGGGAGTATGTAATATTAATGGAGTCTCTCTCACTGTTATAAAATCATACCATACAAATGGGCTGAGAGCTTGCAGGCAGGTTGCCTACTGTACTTAGATAACATGGCTGCCCTAGTAGGAGGAAAGGGATTAATGTTTCTTGCCACCATTCCTGGGAATTCTTTGTGGGCTTTTTGGGTCCGACTCACTGACCCGGTGGTAATATACAGTCAGGAAAATAATGTTTTAATCCATAGTTACATACAATAGTTACATAGTTAGCCTGGCTGAAAAAAAGACAAAAGTCCATCCAATTCAACCATTAAAATAAATAAATACAAATGTCATAAATTGAGTTGCAGTCCAGTGAGTAAAATAAGTATTTGATCCCCAAGCGAAGCATGACTTAGTACTTGGTGGAGAAACCCTTGTTGGGAAGCACAGAGGTAAGACGTTCCTTGTAGGTGGTGGAGGAGCCCTTGTTGGCGAGCACAGAGGTGAGACGTTTCTTGTAGTTGGTGAAGAAACCCTTGTTGGGAAGAACAGAGGTGAGACGTTCCTTGTAGTTGTTGGAGGAACCTTTGATGGGAAGCACAGAGGTAAGATGTTCCTTGTAGTTGGTGGAGGAACCCTTAATGGAAAGCACAGAAGTAAGACGTTCCTTGTAATTGGTGGAGAAACCCTTGATGGGAAGCACAGAGGTAAGACGTTACTTGTAGTTGGTGGAGGAACCCTTGATGGGAAGCACAGAGGTAAGACGTTCCTTGTAGGTGGTGGAGGAGCCCTTGTTGGCGAGCACAGAGGTGAGACGTTTCTTGTAGTCGGTGAAGAAACCCTTGTTGGGAAGCACAGAGGTGAGACGTTCCTTGTAGTTGTTAGAGGAACCTTTGATGGGAAGCACAGAGGTAAGATGTTCCTTGTAGTTGGTGGAGGAACCCTTAATGGGAAGCACAGAGGTAAGACGTTCCTTGTAATTGGTGGAGGAACCCTTGATGGGAAGCACAGAGGTAAGACGTTACTTGTAGTTGGTGGAGGAACCCTTGATGGGAAGCACAGAGGTAAGACGTTCCTTGTAGGTGGTGGAGGAGCCCTTGTTGGCGAGCACAGAGGTGAGACGTTTCTTGTAGTTGGTGAAGAAACCCTTGTTGGGAAGCACAGAGGTGAGACGTTCCTTGTAGTTGTTGGAGGAACCTTTGATGGGAAGCACAGAGGTAAGATGTTCCTTGTAGTTGGTGGAGGAACCCTTAATGGGAAGCACAGAGGTAAGACGTTCCTTGTAATTGGTGGAGGAACCCTTGATGGGAAGCACAGAGGTAAGACGTTTCTTGTAGTTGGTGGAGGAACCCTTGATAGGAAGCGCAGAGGTAAGACGTTCCTTGTAGTCGGTGGAGGAACCCTTGATGGGAAGCGCAGAGGTAAGACGTTCCTTGTAGGTGGTGGAGGAGCCCTTGTTGGCGAGCACAGAGGTGAGACGTTTCTTGTAGTTGGTGAAGAAACCCTTGTTGGGAAGCACAGAGGTGAGACGTTCCTTGTAGTTGTTGGAGGAACCTTTGATGGGAAGCACAGAGGTAAGATGTTCCTTGTAGTTGGTGGAGGAACCCTTAATGGGAAGCACAGAGTTAAGACGTTCCTTGTAATTGGTGGAGGAACCCTTGATGGGAAGCACAGAGGTAAGACGTTTCTTGTAGTTGGTGGAGGAACCCTTGATGGGAAGCACAGAGGTAAGACGTTCCTTGTAGTCGGTGGAGGAACCCTTGATGGGAAGCGCAGAGGTAAGACGTTCCTTGTAGTCGGTGGAGGAACCCTTGATGGGAAGCACAGAGGTAAGACGTTCCTTGTAGTCGGTGGAGGAACCCTTGATGGGAAGCACAGAGGTAAGACTTTCCTTGTAGTCGGTGGAGGAACCCTTGATGGGAAGCACAGAGGTAGGACGTTCCTTGTAGTTGGTTCCCAGGTTTGCAGACATCTCAGGAGGTATTTTGGTCCACTCTTCTTTACAGATCTTCTCTAAATCCTAAAGGTTTCTTGGCTGCTGCTTGGCAACTCGAAGTTTCAGTTCCCTCCATAAATGTTCTATAGAATTAAGGTCTGGAGGCTGGCTAGGCCACTCCATGACCTTAATGTGCTTCTTCTTGAGCCACTCCTTTGTGCCTCGGTGGTATGTTTTGGGTCATTGTCATGCTGGAAGACCCATCTGCGACCCATCTTCAGTGTTCTGGATGAGGGAAGAAGGTTCTCATTCAAGATTTTTCAATACATGGCCCTTCCATTGGCCTCTCAATGCAGCAAAGTGGACCTGTATCTTTAGCAGAGAAACAGCCCCAAAGCAGAATGTTTCCACCTCCATGCTTGACTGTAGGGATGGTGTTCTTGGGGGCATTGTCAGCATTTTTCTTCCTCCAAACACAGCAAGTTGAGTTAATGCCAAAGAGCTCAATTTTGGTCTCATCTGACCACAACACTTTCTCCCAATCCTTCTCTGAATCATTTAGATGTTCATTGGCAAACTTCAGATGGGCCTGGACATGTGCCTTCCTCAGGACAGGGACTCTGCACTCTGTATGCAGCGCATCCCTGAACTCTGCACTCTGTATGCAGCGCATCCCTGAACTCTGCACTCTGTATGCAGCACACCCCTGAACTCTGCACTCTGTATGCAACACACCCCTGAACTCTGCACTCTGTATGCAGCGCATCCCTGAACTCTGCACTCTGTATGCAGCGCACCCCTGAACTCTGCACTCTGTATGCAGCAGATCCCTGAACTCTGCACTCTGTATGCAGCGCATCCCTGAACTCTGCACTCTGTATGCAGCAGATCCCTGAACTCTGCACTCTGTATGCAGCGCACCCCTGAACTCTGCACTCTGTATGCAGCGCACCCCTGAACTCTGCACTCTGTATGCAGCGCACCCCTGAACTCTGCACTCTGTATGCAGCGCACCCCTGAACTCTGCACTCTGTACGCAGCGCATCCCTGAACTCTGCACTCTGTATGCAACGCATCCCTGAACTCTGCACTCTGTACGCAGCGCATCCCTGAACTCTGCACTCTGTATGCAACGCATCCCTGAACTCTGCACTCTGTATGCAGCACACCCCTGAACTCTGCACTCTGTATGCAGCGCACCCCTGAACTCTGCACTCTGTATGCAGCTCACCCCTGAACTCTGCACTCTTTATGGAGTGCACCCCTGAACTCTGCACTCTGTATGCAGCAGATCCCTGAACTCTGCACTCTGTATGCAGCACACCCCTGAACTCTGCACTCTGTATGCAGCACACCCCTGAACTCTGCACTCTGTATGCAGCTCACCCCTGAACTCTGCACTCTTTATGGAGTGCACCCCTGAACTCTGCACTCTGTATGCAGCAGATCCCTGAACTCTGCACTCTGTATGCAGCACACCCCTGAACTCTGCACTCTGTATGCAGCACACCCCTGAACTCTGCACTTTGTATGCAGCGCACCCCTGAACTCTGCACTCTGTATGCAGCGCACCCCTGAACTCTGCACTCTGTATGCAACGCATCCCTGAACTCTGCACTCTGTATGAAGCACACCCCTGAACTCTGCACTCTGTATGCAGTCCACCCCTGAACTCTGCACTCTGTATGCAGTCCACCCCTGAACTCTGCACTCTGTATGCAGCAGATCCCTGAACTCTGCACTCTGTATGCAGCAGATCCCTGAACTCTGCACTCTGTATGCAGCACACCCCTGAACTCTGCACTCTGTATGCAGTCCACCCCTGAACTCTGCACTCTGTATGCAGCACATCCCTGAACTCTGCACTCTGTATGCAGCACATCCCTGAACTCTGCACTCTTTACGTAATGCACTTCTGGTATTTATTATCCCTTTAAGACCCTTACATTATTAGGGAAATTTGACCACACCCACCATTTGATGCGGTTTGAAGGGTGTGTGTGTGGAGGAGGAGGTTTTGGGGATCCTGGTTGAGTCCCTGAACCTGTTTTCCGAGAAAAAAAAAGCACTGCTCAAGGTAAACGGTGGACGGTCATCTCTATGCTGGAGGACCACCTTGCGGTTGAATCTCTCTGAAAGCGGAAGTCCCCGCCTTGTTTTTTCTTGTTGTTTTTAAAAGCTAAACTCCGGGAACAAAGGTTTTCATTGAAATCTATTCCTCAATAGCCACAAAGGATATATATCCACATTGTGTGCTTCAAATGCTCTGGGAAACCCAAATATTACCCTGTAAAAGTAGCAGTGACATCATCACTGTGCTGTACAGAGCCTGTGCAGAGAGCAGAGCCATAGGAGGGGCCCAGTAGGCTCCACCCACTACAAAAACCTACAGGAGGGGGCGGAGACGAGACCAATCTCCTTGCATAAGAGAGAGCAGAGCTGTGGGAGGGGCCCAGCAGGCCCCACCCACTACACACTGTCTACAGAAAACTCAAGGAGGGGGGTGGAGACAAGACCAGTCACCCTGCACAAGAAGAGAGAGCAGCAGTGAGCGGTCTTTATTACAGGAAGTCTCACACTGGATGACTGCACAGATCTGAACGAAATACATAAAGTTCACCGAGATTCCAGACACATGGCCAATGGATGTAGACAATGTATGCTGATCCTGGAGTTCAGTTTTAAACAATTTTGAAACAATAAAATATGATTTTTGACATTTGTCTCTACAGGTATGTAGGCGTACACTCTATTTAACCATGAAGACTATTTAGAAGAGGGCTCTCCAAAGTTGTGAAACAAAGGGCCAGTTTACTGCCCTTCAAACTTTAGGGGTCCAGATCGTGGCCAGTGGGAGTAGAAAATACCTTGGAATCAATGGGAGTAAATAATACCCTTGGCTTGGTAGTCAGTGGGAGGAACCAGTGCCCCATTGTTGGGATCAGTGGGAGGAATAGTGCCCCATTGTTGGGATCAGTGGGAGGAATAGTGCCCCATCGTTGGGGTCAGTGGGAGGAATAGTGCCCTATCATTGGTGTCAGTGGGAGGAATAGTGCCCCATCATTGGTGTCAGTGGGAGGAATAGTGCCCCATCATTGGTGTCAGTGGGAGGAATAGTGCCCCATCATTGGTGTCAGTGGGAGGAATAGTGTCCCATCATTGGTGTCAGTGGGAGGAATAGTGCCCCATCATTGGTATCAGTGGGAGGAATAGTGCCCCATCATTGGGGTCAGTGGGAGGAATAGTGCCCCATTATACATGTCAGTGAGAGGAATAGTGCCCCATCATTGGTGTCAGTGGGAGGAATAGTGCCCAATCATTCATGCCAGTGAGAGGAATAGTGTCCCATCATTGGTGTCAGTGGGAGGAATAGTGCTCCATCATTGGTGTCAGTGGAAGGAATAGTGCCCAATCATTCACGTCAGTGAGAGGAATAGCACCCCATCGTCGGGATCAGTGGGAGGAATAGTGCCCCATTACTGGTGTCGGTGGGAAGAATAGCACCCCATCGTTCGTGTCAGTGGGAGGAGTAGTGCCCCATAGTCGGTGTCAGTGGAATAATTAGTTCCCCAGTTCTGGTATCAGTGGGAAGAACAGTGCCCTATCAGTGATGTCAGTTGGAGGAACAGTGGCCCATCGTTGGGGTCAGTAGGAGGAATAGTGCCCCATCGTTGGGGTCAGTGGGAGGAATAGTGCCCAATCATTCATGTCAGTGAGAGGAATAGCACCCCATCGCCGGGATCAGTGGGAGGAATAGTGCCCCATCCAGGGGCGGACTGACCATTCAAC
The DNA here is from genome assembly GCF_062004578.1 of Staurois parvus. Classification (NCBI taxonomy): domain Eukaryota; kingdom Metazoa; phylum Chordata; class Amphibia; order Anura; family Ranidae; genus Staurois; species Staurois parvus. The sequence goes on from NW_028319656.1 coordinate 28,242, forward strand.
CACTAGGGCACTGCCCGAGGGCCCGGGGTCAGTAGGGGGCCCCATAAAATGCCCCTGGTACCTTTTATAGGCTTTTTTGGGTGTGTTTTGAGTGTGGGCAAGGACACAGGGGCCCCATGATTCACAATTGCCCAGGGGCCTCGTGAGTTGTCAGTCCGCCCCTGGCCCCATCATTGGTGTCAGTGGGAGGAATAGAGTCCCATCATTGGTGTCAGTGGGAGGAATAGTGCCCCATAGTTGGTGTCAGTGGGAGGAATAGTGCCCCATCATTGGTGTCGGTGGGAGGAATAGTGTCCCATCATTGGTGTCAGTGGGAGGAATAGTGTCCCATCATTGGCGTCAGTGGGAAGAATAGCACGCCATTGTTAGTGCCAATGGAAGGAATAGTGCTTTGTATCAGGGGCGTTCCTAGGGTTGGTGTTGGTTGCGGTAACACTTGGTGACACCCCTCTCCGACGATCCTCGCAGAATGGATCAGATCTGCAGATTGAGCGTAATGGATCGGATTCTGATCCATTATGCTCAATCCGCAGATCCAATCCTTCCTGCGGGGATCGTCGGCTTGCTTTACAACTTACCTTTTCGTGGAGCGGGTCCGGTGTCACCCCGCACGGTAGGTGTCACCCGGTTCGGCGCGCACCCCCCTCACCTGCCTAGGGACGCCCCTGCTTTGTATCACTGGAAGGAAAAGTGCCCCAAGGGACAGATAATAGCAAGCAAAGGACCACATCCAGTCCGCGGGTCGCAAGTTTGGAAAAAGAAATATAATCTACCTTCCTTTCTGTTTACTAATGATTAGAGATGAGCGAATCGAACTTGGCGAAGTGGAATTCGTTTCGAATATTAGGAAAAATTCGATTCGCACCGAATCTGAATATTAGCAAACTTCGGATGCGCGAATCGAATTTTTCCCGATCGGCCGATTTTCATCCCTTCTACAGCCGGCAAAAAGTGTCCCTGCAGAGAGCTCCGCTATTTCTGACAGTTCTCTGACAGTTCCTTCACATTTACAGCGGTTGAAACATTGTATCTATTTGTTTCCATTTAGGATACAGATGTTTTTATTCGGAAACAAAAAGATACAATGTTTCAACCGCTGTAAATGTGAAGGAACTGTCAGAGAACTGTCAGAAATAGCGGAGCTCTCTGCAGATACACTTTTTGCTGTACTGGAATTCTTCTTCTTTTCATTCTTCTTCTTCTTTTCATTCTTCTTCTTCTTCTTCTTTTCATTCTTCTTCTTTTCATTCTTCTTCTTTTCATTCTTCTTCTTCTTTTCATTCTTCTTTTCATTCTTCTTCTTTTCATTCTTCTTCTTCTTTTCATTCTTCTTCTTCTTCTTTTCATTCTTCTTTTCATTCTTCTTCCTCTTCTTTTCATTCTTCTTCTTCTTCTTTTCATTCTTCTTTTCATTCTTCTTCTTCTTCTTTTCATTCTTCTTTTCATTCTTCTCATTCTTCTTTTCATTCTTCTTTTCATTCTTCTTCTCATTCTTCTTTTCATTCTTCTTCTTCTTCTTTTCATTCTTCTTCTTCTTTTCATTCTTCTTTTCATTCTTCTTCTTCTTCTTTTCATTCTTCTTCTTCTTCTTTTCATTCTTCTTCTTCTTTTCATTCTTCTTTTCATTCTTCTTCTTCTTCTTCTTTTCATTCTTCTTCTTCTTCTTTTCATTCTTCTTCTTCTTTTCATTCTTCTTCTCATTCTTCTTTTCATTCTTCTTCTTCTTCTTTTCATTCTTCTTCTTCTTTTCATTCTTCTTTTCATTCTTCTTCTTTTCATTCTTCTTCTTCTTCTTTTCATTCTTCTTTTCATTCTTCTTCTTCTTCTTTTCATTCTTCTTCTTCTTCTTTTCATTCTTCTTTTCATTCTTCTTCTTCTTCTTTTCATTCTTCTTTTCATTCTTCTTCTTCTTCTTTTCATTCTTCTTCTTTTCATTCTTCTTTTCATTCTTCTTCTTTTCATTCTTCTTCTTCTTCTTTTCATTCTTCTTTTCATTCTTCTTCTTCTTCTTTTCATTCTTCTTCTTCTTCTTTTCATTCTTCTTCTTCTTCTTTTCATTCTTCTTTTCATTCTTCTTCTTCTTCTTTTCATTCTTCTTTTCATTCTTCTTCTTCTTTTCATTCTTCTTTTCATTCTTCTTCTTCTTCTTTTCATTCTTCTTCTTCTTCTTTTCATTCTTCTTTTCATTTTTCTTCTTCTTTTCATTCTTCTTCTCATTCTTCTTTTCATTCTTCTTCTTCTTCTTTTCATTCTTCTTCTTCTTTTCATTCTTCTTTTCATTCTTCTTCTTTTCATTCTTCTTCTTCTTCTTTTCATTCTTCTTTTCATTCTTCTTCTTCTTCTTTTCATTCTTCTTCTTCTTCTTTTCATTCTTCTTTTCATTCTTCTCATTCTTCTTTTCATTCTTCTTTTCATTATTCTTCTTCTTCTTTTCATTCTTCTTCTTCTTCTTTTCATTCTTCTTTTCATTCTTCGTCTTCTTATTTTCATTCTTCTTCTACTTCTTTTCATTCTTCTTTTCATTCTTCTCATTCTTCTTTTCATTCTTCTTTTCATTCTTCTTCTCATTCTTCTTTTCATTCTTCTTCTTCTTCTTTTCATTCTTCTTCTTTTCATTCTTCTTTTCATTCTTCTTCTTTTCATTCTTCTCATTCTTCTTTTCATTCTTCTTTTCATTCTTCTTTTCATTCTTCTTCTTCTTCTTTTCATTCTTCTTCTCATTCTTCTTTTCATTCTTCTTCTCATTCTTCTTTTCATTCTTCTTCTTCTTCTTTTCATTCTTCTTTTCATTCCTCTTCTTCTTCTTTTCATTCTTCTTCTTCTTCTTCTTCTTCTTCTTCTTCGTCGTGCCCCGTGACTGCCCAAATGAGTGAAGTGTGCGGTGATTCTAAGATCGACGGCACTCATCTGCATGTCATACTGACTGACAGTATTATTTCTCTTCCCCAGCAGACTCCAAGGGCATTTAAATTAAAGGTACAGTGTTCTGCACTAATATAAAGGCTCTCTGAAGCCTAGAAACCCTTTAAATAAGTTAAATTCGCAGCGAATAAATTCGCATCGAATCGAATTTCTCCCGCAAATTCGGCGAATCAGCCGAATCGAATTTTTGAATAATTCGCTCATCTCTACTAATGATACAAACATGAGGATTAAATATAGTTCACGTGGATTGAGAGAGTTCTGCTTCAAAGATCAGCTTTAATCAATAGCAGGGGCGGACTGACAAATCATGGGGCCCCCGGTCAATAGGGGATTATGGGGCCCCTGTGTCCTTGGCCACACTCAAAGCACATGCAAAAAAGCCTATAAAAATGGTACCAGGGGCATTTCATGGGGTCCCCTACTGCCGGGCAGTGCCCGAGTGCTCGAATGGTCAGTCCGCCCCTGCTCTCTGCACAGCATGTCTCCCTAGTAGCACACATAGCACACAGTTAACCCTTTGATCACCCCTCACATTAACCCCTTCCTGCCCAGTGTCATTAGTACAGCGTCGAGTGCTTGAATGGTCCGTCCGCCCCTGATCAATAGTCCCCCCACAGTAGATCTGCCATGTTTTTTAGTCCCTGTACTTGTTTTCCAACAGATCTGAAATAAATTTGAAGAATTCTGCTATAAGGAAGCGAGTAGCGGAGCGGCGCGGGTCTATTGTGTTCTGGTGAAATTTTGTATTCTCCTGTTCGGGATGAGAGGAGAGAATGTTTTGTCGGTGACACACACAAGGTCGAGATGTTCCGTCTACTTATTGTTTGTCAATGCGGACTGTGCCGGCGAGGCTGCGGGCTGCCGATTCACACCGGGCTTTTCTCCGGAGAATAAAGAGCCGTGTGAAAGACTCAGAATTATAAATGGATCTGTAGTGTTGTCTATAGATCGGCTTTATTGAATTAATGCGGCCAGAGCTGAAAAAAAAAAAAATCATTTTTGAAAATATACTCAAAGAGATTGCAAAGAATTAAAGTGATTGCAGATCTCAGACATGACATATGGAAAATAATGACTTGATCCCCTGCAGATTTTTTACGTTTGCCCTCTTACAAAGAAATGAAGGGTCTATCATTTTGATCATGGGTGTATTTTAAATGATCGAGGCAGAATATCAACCAAAAATCCAGAAAAAACACGATACAAATGTTATAAATTGAGTTGCAGTTCAGTGGGATAAATAAGTATTTGATCCCCTACCAACCAACAATGATTCTGGCTCAGGGGCGGACTGACCATTTGGAAACTCGGGAATCGGGGTCAGTAGGGGGCCCCATGAGATGCCCCTGGTACCTTTTTCATAGGCTTTTTTGAGTTTGGGCAAGGACACAGGGGCCCCATGATCCTCTATTGCCCGGGGGCCCCATGAGTTGTCAGTCCACCCCTGTTCTGGCTCCCACAGACTGGCTATGTGCTCATGTGGTACACAGATCAGTCCTGTCCATGGAAGAAGGTTGTAAGGGACCGCCTGGCGGTACCACTAGCACCCCACTGATCAGGCGTCCCCAGAGCACGGAATCTAAGCCCCAGAGTACTTGTTCACCAGGGCCCCTGATGGTGGGGATGAACTTGGAGTACCCTGAGACCAGGTCGTGGCTACTGAGTATACCTGTCAGTGGTAGGGGTAATCGCCAGGGGCTCCCACGGGGGACAGCCTGATATGAGGAGGTCGGGTGATCCTGATGGGATGGATGGCTGAGCAGGTGCGAGGTCAGACAAGCCGGGTCGGTAGCCGTGGGGACGGTGCGGTACAAAGCAGTGGGCAGAGAATAGTCGGGTCACTCGCCAGGTCAGCAACAGAAGGTCAGATCTAATAAGGGGTATCCAGGAGAGAGGTCAGGCAAGCCAGGGGTCAGAGCAGGAGAATACAGCGTGGTCAGGTACAATCCGGGTCAGCAACTTACAATACACAGGTTCGCAGATACAGGAATACAGGAAAGACCAGAAGGCACTGAATGACAGCTTAGGGCCGTTTAAATATCATGCCCTGCGCTGTCATTGGTGCCAGGCGCGCGCCCGCGGCTCCTACTGCGCATGCGCGAACCCGGACGCCTGCGTCCCTGCACAGGGTGGCGCACTGCCCCTGCACCGGGACCAGCGCCGCGGGGATCCCTGACAAAGGTGCCGCTAACGACAACTCATTATGTGTATAAAAGACACCTGTCCACAGAATCTCTTTCTTCCATTCAAACCTCTACACCACCATGGGCAAGACCAGGGACGGACTGACCATTTGGAAACTCGGGCACTGCCCGAGGGCCCGGGGTCAGTAGGGGGCCCCATGAGATGCCCCTGGTACCTTTTTCATAGGATTTTTTGAGTTTGGGCAGGGACACAGGGGCCCCATGATTCCCTATTGCCCGGGGGCCCCATGAGTTGTCAGTCCACCCCTGGGCAAGACCAAAGAGCTGTCAATGGACATCAGGGACAAGACTGTAGACCTGCACAAGGCTGGAATGGGCTACAGGACCATCAGCATGAAGCTTGGTGAGACGGAGACAACTGTTGGAGCGATTATTCGCAAATGGAAGAAATACAAAATAACCATCAATCGTCCTCGGTCTGGAGCTCCATGCAAGATATCTCCTCATGGGGTAAGGATGATCATGAGAAAAGTGAGGGATCAGCTCAGGACTACAGAGGAGGAACTTGTGAATGATCTCAAGCAGGGGCGGACTGACCATTCGAGCACTCGAGCACTGCCCGAGGGCCTGGGGTCAGTAGGGGGCCCCATGAAATACCCCTGGTACCTTTTATAGGCTTTTTTGGGTGTGATTTGAGTGTGGGCAAGGACACAGGGGCCCCATGATCCCCTATTGCCCGGGGGCCACATGAGTTGTCAGTCCACCCCTGGGCAAGACCAAAGAGCTGTCAATGGACATCAGGGACAAGACTGTAGACCTGCACAAGGCTGGAATGGGCTACAGGACCATCAGCATGAAGCTTGGTGAGAAGGAGACAACTGTTGGAGCGATTATTCGCAAATGGAAGAAATACAAAATAACCATCAATCTTCCTCAGTCTGGAGCTCCATGCAAGATATCTCCTCATGGGGTAAGGATGATCATGAGAAAAGTGAGGGATCAGCTCAGAACTACAGAGGAGGAACTTGTGAATGATCTCAAGCAGGGGCGGACTGACCATTCGAGCACTCGAGCACTGCCCGAGGGCCTGGGGTCAGTAGGGGGCCCCATGAAATACCCCTGGTACCTTTTATAGGCTTTTTTGGGTGTGATTTGAGTGTGGGCAAGGACACAGGGGCCCCATGATCCCCTATTGCCCAGGGCCACATGAGTTGTCAGTCCGCCCCTGATCTCAAGGCAGCTGGGACCACAGTCACCAAAAAAAACATTGGTAACACAATACGCTGCCATGGATTGAAATCAATAGGTCCCCCTCCTCAAGAAGGCACATGTACAGGCCCATCTGACGTTTGCCAATGAACATCTAAATGATTCAGAGAAGGATTGGGAGAAAGTGTTGTGGTCAGATGACACCAAAATTGAGCTCTTTGGCATTAACTCAACTTGCCGTGTTTGGAGGAAGAAAAATGCTGACTATGACCCTAAGAACACCATCCCTACAGTCAAGCACGGAGGTGGAAACATTCTGCTTTGGGGCTGTTTCTAAAGATACAGGTTGACTTTGCCGTATTGAGGAGCAAATGGAAGGCCCATGTATTGAAAAATCTTGAATGAGAACCTTCTTCCCTCGTCCAGAACACTGAAGATGGGTCGCAGATGGGTCTTGGAGGAAAAAAAAAAGTCTATCTATGACCCTAACAGCACCATCCCTACAGTCAAGCACGGAGGTGGAAATATTATGCTTTGGGGCTGTTTCTCTGCTAAAGGTATAGGCTGACTTTGCCTCATTGAGGGGCCAATGGACAGGGTATATATATATATACACACACAAACAGGGGCGGACTGACCATTTGGAAACTCGGGCACTGCCCAAGGGTTCGGGGTCAGTAGGGGGCCCCATGAGATGCCCCTGGTACCTTTTTCATAGGCTTTTTTGAGTTTGGGCAAGGACACAGGGGCCCCATGATCCCCTGTTGCCCGGGGTCCCCATGAGTTGTCAGTCCACCCCTGCACACAGTATATATATATTTATATATATAAATAAAAGGATTTATAACCATTTTAACTCACATACCTGAATGACTCAGGGGAGTGTCTTCTCCCCCCTCCCGGCATATTCAGAGCCCCTCCATACAGAGATTCAATTCCAGAAAAGAGTCTGAAAGTAATCAGGTTCTTTTCCATTTTTTTTTTTTTTTACAGAAATCCTAACATCCTTTTTGGGATTCAGGTTCATGGGGGCACTTTATATTTTTTTTTCTGTGTGTGACACAAATATTTTAGATAAGTATTTAAATGGCAGTCAGTATTGTGGACGGTGTATGTGCCAATGTGTCACCGAGGGATTTTTTTTTTACATGCACATGGTGAGGGGCTGCAGGGTTAAAGGCCGCCGTGTAGAAAACAAACTTTTTGTCTTCTCAGAATCTTAATAGGTTTAGTCAGGGATTGTTTACTGCAGGAAAATGGGGGGGGGGGGGGGGGGGCGCCGCTCTGGCACCTCATATTGTGTACTGTTTCTTGATCTATTGTTGCTGGGAATGGGTATTATGATAAATGCAGGGGGGTCAATTGTTGCTGGGAGGGATCTATTGTTGAGGGAGGGGTCTATTGATGCTAGCTGTTGGGAGTCTATTGTACTTGGGTGGATCTCTTATTGCGGGGGGGTCCATTGTTGCTGGGGAGGGAGTCTATTTTTGCTGGGGGTCTAATGCTGCTAGCAGGGGCGGACTGACAACTCATGGGGCCCCCGGGCAATAGGGCATCATGGGACCCCTTGCCCAAACAAAAAATCCTATGAAAAAGTTACCAGGGGCATCTCATGGGGCCGCCTACTGACTCCGGGCCCTCGGGCAGTGCCCGAGTTTCCAAATGGTCAGTCCGCCCCTGGCTGCTAGCTACTATCTTTCTTGCTATCATTAACACATTCCATACAAATTACTTAGCACCAAAAAATTATACTTGGATCCGTATTCTCTAAAAGGGGCGGTACTGGGAAGTGCGCAGGGGGTGGAGACACGGGGTGAAGGGGGGAGTTCCTAAACCTATTTTCTGAGGAAAAAAAAGCCCTGGGTTTAGTTCTGGGTTCTCCACTGCATGGAGTCTTATCGATCTAATAGCCTTGTCCCCATCTTCAGTGGTTACACAGTTTTCCATTCTGCTCCATAAATTTTCCATAAATGCTGCTGTTCCGCTGATCCTGCACCCAAGGGTGGACTGACCATTTGGAAACTCGGGCACTGCCCAAGGGCCCAGGGTCAGTAGGGGACCCCATGAGATGCCCCTGGTACCTTTTTCATAGGCTTTTTTGAGTTTGGGACACAGGGGCCCCATGATCCCCTATTGCCCGGGGGCCCCATGAGTTGCCAGTCCGCCCCTTCCTGCACCCTTCCTACCTGGAAAGAAATCAGGGGCATGTTTTTTTAATGGGGGAAAGAAAATCGGGAACACTTTTTACTCAGGGACAGCCCCCCAGAAATCAAGGACTGTCCCCTAGGCAAGACCAGCTACTTGCGCCCCCCCCCCCAAAAAAAAAAAAAAAAGATAGGTAAATAAAACAATTTTTAACACAGTATTTCTCAATGGCTGCAGGAATGCAGCCAGAGAGAAGGAGAAATGATTGCTTTTACAGCCTTTATGGGTGTAAAAGCAATCAGTGTAAAAAAAAGAAAATCTTCATCACCCCCCACAAGTAGTACAGTGTCACCATAGTGCTAGGGTGACAGTATGTTAAAAAAAAAAAAAAAAACATAAAAAATAATATAAAAAAAATAAAAATGTAAATAATGTTTTTGGAAAATTATAAATGTTGGTTATAAACTAATTTGGGTTATTTATTTATTTTTTTTACTAAAAAGGTGAATACAGCTTGGCCAAGATTTATGAAGAAAGATTATTTATTTGCTAAATTTTATAAGAAAAACACATTTTTTTCAAAATTTTTTGACTTTTTCATTTATATAGAAAAAAAAAATAAAAATCCCAGCGGTGAGTAAATACCACCAAAATAAAGTTTTATCTGTCTCAGAAAAATGCTAAAAAATTCATATGGGTACAGTGTTGCATGACCGCGCAATTGTCATTCAAAGTGTGATAGTACTGGAAGCTGAAAATTGGCCTGAATAGGAAGGGGGTGAAAGTGTCCGGACTGGAAGGGGGGGAAAGTGTCCGGACTGGAAGGGGGGGGGGGAAGTGTCCGGACTGGAAGGGGGGGAAAGTGTCCGGACTGGAAAGGGAGGAAAGTGTCCGGACTGGAAGGGGGGGAAAGTGTCCGGACTGGAAGGGGGGGAAAGTGTCCGGACTGGAAGGGGGGGAAAGTGTCCGGACTGGAAGGGGGGGAAAGTGTCCGGACAGGAAGGGGGTGAAAGTGTCCGGACTGGAAGGGGGTGAAAGTGTCCGGACTGGAAGGGGGGGAAAGTGTCCGGACTGGAAGGGGGTGAAAGTGTCCGGACTGGAAGGGGGTGAAAGTGTCCGGACTGGAAGGGGGTGAAAGTGTCCGGACTGGAAGGGGGTGAAAGTGTCCGGACTGGAAGGGGGGGAAAGTGTCCGGACTGGAAGAGGGGGAAAGTGTCCGGACTGGAAGGGGGGGAAAGTGTCTGGACTGGAAGGGGGGGAAAGTGTCCGGACAGGAAGGGGGTGAAAGTGTCCGGACTGGAAGGGGGGGAAAGTGTCCGGACTGGAAGGGGGGGAAAGTGTCCAGACTGGAAGGGGGGGAAAGTGTCCGGACTGGAAGGGGGTGAAAGTGTCTGGACTGGAAGGGGGGGAAAGTGTCTGGACTGGAATGGGGGGAAAGTGTCCGGACTGGAAGGGGGGGAAAGTGTCTGGACTGGAAGGGGGGGAAAGTGTCTGGACTGGAATGGGGGGAAAGTGTCTGGACTGGAAGGGGTTAAAGTGGTTATAAAGTCTCAAGGTTTTTTTACTGTCATGTATTCTACGCATAAATCTAAAAAAGCTTCTGTGAGCAGCATGCCCCCCGCAGCCCCCTAATGCTCACCTTAGCCCCCTCTTGACCCATCGATGTGCACTGGAGTCTCGGACAGCCATTGGCTCCCTCTTCTGTCAATCACAGCTAGTGTGCCAATGAGAAGAGAGAGGGGGTGAGGCCGAGCCTCGGCTCTGTGTGTGAATAGACACACAGCGCTGTGGATGCCCCCATAAGAAGCTGCTTGCTGTGGGGGCACCTGGGAGGAGGGAGGGGCCAGGTGAGCCTGCGGGCGACCTGAGAAGAGGAGGATCTGTGCAAAACCACTACACAGAGCAGGTGAGTATAGACATGTTTGTTATTTAGAAAAAAAAAATTTGGATTCATTTTATTGCTCTTTTTTTGGTCAAATTGCATCTTTGAGATGTTGGTCCATCCCAGGGGTATCCCTAGGGTTGGTGTCACCCGATGCGGTAACGTTTGATGTTACCCCTAGGACGAACCCCGCAGGATGGATCGGGTCTGCGGATTGAGCATAATGGATCGGAGTCCGATCCATTATGCTCCCAATCCCCAGATCCAATCCATCCTGCGGGGATCGTTGGCTTGCAAACTATATGGGGTTAACTGATCTCTCAACGAGCTCCACGAAAAGGAAAGTTTTAAAGCAAGCCGACGATCCCCACAGGATGGATCGGATCCTTTATGCTCAATCCGCAGATCCGATCCATCCTGCGGGGATCGTCGGCTTGCTTTAAAACTTTCCTTTTCGTGGAGCTCGCGGAGAGGGTCCGATATCACCCGTGCGATAGGTGTCACCCGCCGGGCACGGACCCCCTACCCCTGCCTAGGGACGCCACTGGTCCACCTTTAAAATGAACAAACCTATCGATCCACACCAGGGGCAGACTGACCAATCGAGCACTCGGGCACTGCCTGAGGGCCCGGAGTCAGTAGGGGGCCCCATGAAATGCCCCTGGTACCTTTTAAAAGTTTTGTTGGGTGTACTTTGAGTGTGTGCAAGGACACGGGGGCCCCATGATCCCCTATTGCCCGGGGGCCCCATGAATTGTCAGTCCGCCCCTGATCCATACGATTCCATTGTATCTCAGTTAAAAAAAAAAAAAAGAAGGTTTAAATAACAGAAAAATAGTTCATACCAAAAATACAGCTTTGTGACAGATAAAAGACTTCACATTTTTATTTTTTTTGCAAATGCAGTAAAAGTTTTTGCAAGAGACGAGTTCAGCACAAAAAAAAATACATCGGTATCCTCTAGAAGAGATTAGGATGCTGTTTGCCGTGATCTCTGCGCACTTGAGCGCCGCGGCGCGGCTTTGTGATCAGCGAGGTATTGTAGGACGCGGCGGGGCGCTCGTTAGGGTGCCGCTCACATTATGACAAGCGTGCCATTAGGACCGAGGAAAAAGCCGGCTGCCACTTACAGTCTACAGGACCTTTTATATTGTCCCCATTTTCCGGAATGTTCTTTTGAGGGACAAGTTGGATAATTATCCACCATTTCCATGCTTGGTAAAGTGGTGTGTCATCCCGGGACAAATGCATCCCGGAGTCACCTCTAGTCATTCATTTCATTTCAGAGAGTGAAAAGTGAGACACGGCCAGTGGCTGTCCTACATCTCAGGGACTCGACGGTAAAATGACTGAAAGAAAAAGACAGAAAAGTCACAGAACATTGCCACTGCCTTCCAATCCCCCCCCCGGACCACGGCTCAGACCCAAACAACTGGAGACGGAATTGTTCACATGTAGGGGTCAAAATAGCTCTGACATATTCCGCAGCGCTGTACAGACAACCTCAGACACACCAGTCTGTGAACCAGGGGAGCTTACACTCTAAAATAAGTTTTGGATTGTATGTTTCGTTCTTTTTTGGGGGGGGGTGTTTCCTGGCAAAAAAAATGTTTCCTGTTTTTTATACTGAAGTAAGCTATTTTTGTATTATACAGTTGTGTTGAAAATAACAGCAGTGTGTTGAAAAAAGTGACTAAAGCTGAAAATCCTTCTAATCCTTTTATTTCCATCCACACAAATGCATTGGGAACACAACACATTCTATTCCAAATCACAACATGAAGAAAAATACATCAAATTTGTGTTGTTCCTCTAAAAAAATGGAAGAAAAGTGAATATTAGACGGTTCAAAATAATCGCAGTGTTTGTATTCTTCTTTACAAAGTCAAACATTCACTATATAAACTGAGAAATGTTGGAAGATTTTGCTTTCCTTTGAATGACTTCATGAATATTTGGTTGTAGTCGCACTGTTTCTGAGAACTGCTGTACATCTGTGTTGCATGGAGTCCCCCAACTTCTGGCCCCTGTGATCAGGTATTCCAGCCCAGGATGATTGGACCACATTCCACAGTTCTTCTCTATTTCTTGGTTTGGCCTCAGAAACGGCATTTTTGGTGTCACCCCACAAGTTTTCTATTGGATGAAGATCCGGGGATTGGGCTGGCCACTCCATAACGTCCATCTTGTTGGTCTGGAACCAAGATGTTGCCCGTTTACTGGTGTGTTTGGGGTCGTTGTCTTGTTGGAACCCCCATTTCAAGGGCATTTCCTCTTCAGCATAAGGCAGCATGACCTCTTCAAGTATTCTGATGTATTCAAACTGATCCATGATCCCTGGTATGCGATAAATAGGCCCAACACCGAAGTATGAGAAACATCCCCATATCATGATGCTTGCACCACCATGCTTCACGGTCTTCACAGTGTACTGTGGATGAATTCAGTGTTTGGGGGTCGTCTGACAAACTGTCTCCGCCCACTAGACCCAAAAAGAACAATCTTACTTCCATCAGCCCACAAAATGTTGGGCCATTTCTCTTTAGGCCGGTCAATGTGCTCTTTGGCAGATTGTAACCTCTTCAGCACACGTCTTTTTCCCAACAGTGGGACTTTGCGGGGACTTCTTGCAGATAGCTTGGCTTCACATCGGCGTCTTCTAATTGTAACAGTCCTCACAGGGAACGTCACACCTTCTTTCATCTTCCTGGAGCTGATTGTTGGCTAAGTCCGCCCCATTCTGTCTATTCTTCTATCCATTCCAATGGTAGTTTTTCGCTTTCTTCCTCGTCTTTCAGGTTTTGGTTGCCATTTTAAAGCATTTGCGATCATTTTAGCTGAGCAGCCGATCATTTTCTGCACTTCTTTATATGTTTTCCCCTCTCCAATCAACTTTTTAATCAAGGTACGCTGTTCTTCTGAACAATGTCTGGAACGACCCATTTTCCTCAGAATTTCAGAGAGAAATGCACTGTAACCAGCATGTCCAACATTTGCTGCCTTCCTTCCTTAAATAAGGGCAATAATTGCCACCTGTTTATCAAAGAATGAATGACCTCACTAATAGAACTCCACACGGCTATTATTTTGAACACGCCCCTTTCAATGAGTGATTCAATGACACAGAATCAGCAGCATGCATGTCATGACTGTCGGGTCTGTTGGATTTCTATGACTCTACTACACCTGCTAGGAAATTATTTGCCATGTAGAGATATAATTTCCACCAAAAACAGTGATTGATCCGGTTAGTGATGTCTGACGGCTAGTATGTTGAACACAACTGTATATATTTAGAGATGTGCTGGTTGCTTTAAATCTTAAACAGCAGTTGCAAAGCATTTTTTTTCTTTTCCCTCTTTGTGAGTGACAGACAGGGAAAGCAGGACTGTGCCCTGATTGGTTGTTGCTACCGCTGAGAAGCATAGCAGCACTGTTGCAGCTGAACTTATGATTGGCTGTGGAGGAAAGGAGAGAGGAAAAAGGAAGAAGAAGCACATGTGGGGAAGGAGACATTTTCAGGGGACCGCATGAAGTAAGGGCTCCTGGTGTAAAGTCACGGAGTCTCACTCTCTGTGCTGCTAGAGCCCATGGGCTGGGCTGGGAATGTGTAGCAGAGAAATTGTTGCAGGAGGACAGTGTGCAAATCAAGGATTGTCCTTCCTGACACTCAGGATTACAGCCACTCAAGTGCATGTGTCTCTCAGAGTTTGGAACTGCTGTAAGAGGAGGATTTCTACTACTGTCTAATGCTATCTAGAGGACAATCCAGAAACAGTGAGTACTCTGTGATGAAAGGGGATTTTGATATTGCTGCATTTGCTGTTCATCTCTGGAGAATGGTCATGAGAAAGCCTGCTCTCTAATTCTCAGAGTGACACAGATCTTGGAAAGCCCAAGCTGCTCAGAATTAGCTATTCCTGCTGCTGATTGATGAGAGAACTCTGTGTCTGTATATTACTGGTGATTGTCTCCTCAAAACTTGTGCTGTGGCTGAAGAATGTGTTTAGTTCCAAATCCCCACAGAAGCTTGCTGCTCTGAATATACTGAGCAAGTGTCAGTACATCAGGATTTCACCTGGATGGTAAAGGTTTGTTGAAGTGTTATTTCCTATTGCAATGTTCACTGGAAGATTCTGCTTAAAGGAGACTGCGCTATCCTGCTACCCCCGGATTACAAATACTCCCCCATGCAGAGAGTGAGCGCTCTTCCATTGATTAAAGGGCCCCAACGTTGAGAGACTTTAAGTTTCATCTCACTGGCCAGTAGTTAGGTAGGACATTTCTGCTCTAGATAGTACTGCTATAGGAAATGTCTATACACTGCTAAACCTCATTAACTGTTATTGTTTCATGTGTCAATCTCACTCTCCTATGTCACTCTAGTCAGAGTGATACTAGTCAGTGTGATACTAGTCAGTGTGATCCTAGTCAGTGTGATACTAGTCAGTGTGATCCTAGTCAGTGTGATACTAGTCAGAGTGATCCTAGTCAGTGTGATCCTAGTCAGTGTGATACTAGTCAGTGTGATCCTAGTCAGTGTGATACTAGTCAGTGTGATCCTAGTCAGTGTGATACTAGTCAGTGTGATCCTAGTCAGTGTGATACTAGTCAGAGTGATACTAGTCAGTGTGATACTAGTCAGTGTGATACTAGTCAGTGTGATCCTAGTCAGTGTGATCCTAGTCAGTGTGATACTAGTCAGAGTGATACTAGTCAGTGTGATACTAGTCAGTGTGATCCTAGTCAGTGTGATCCTAGTCAGTGTGATACTAGTCAGAGTGATACTAGTCAGTGTGATCCTAGTCAGTGTGATACTAGTCAGTGTGATCCTAGTCAGTGTGATACTAGTCAGAGTGATACTAGTCAGTGTGATCCTAGTCAGTGTGATACTAGTCAGTGTGATACTAGTCAGTGTGATACTAGTCAGTGTGATCCTAGTCAGTGTGATACTAGTCAGAGTGATACTAGTCAGTGTGATACTAGTCAGAGTGATACTAGTCAGTGTGATACTAGTCAGTGTGATCCTAGTCAGTGTGATACTAGTCAGTGTGATCCTAGTCAGTGTGATACTAGTCAGAGTGATACTAGTCAGTGTGATACTAGTCAGTGTGATCCTAGTCAGTGTGATACTAGTCAGTGTGATCCTAGTCAGTGTGATACTAGTCAGTTTTTGGAGTCTTTGGCGAGTGAATTGTGACTTCTTACTAACTGTGTTATGCAAAGTGATATCTGTGTTTTATGTACATTACCTGTGTTACATCAGCCAGTTCTTTTTCAGGGTTTGTCTTCTTCAATAAAACCCCCAAAAAATATTCTCAGAGTGTCGAAGTGTTCTGGGTATAATCGGAGGTGTCACCAGATTCAGGTGAGAGCTGAACCTATACATCTAGCCAAGTTCCACCCAAGGGTGTGCTATATATATATATATATATATATATATATATATATATATATATATTTATCTTTTTTTTTTAATTCTGTATATATGCACTGCAATTATGTTTTTATTATGTTGTTTGTCAGATTTTTAATAAACAAAAATCTACACTCTAATGTCCCCTCCCCCACAGTCACACATCATTTATTATTATACATTTATATAGCTCTGACATATACCGGAGCGCTGTATAGAGATCACTGAGCCAGTCCCATCAGTCTCTGTACCAGAGGAGCTTACACTCTAATGTCCCCTCCCCCACAGTCACATCTGTCTTTGTACCAGAGGAGCTTACACTCTACTGCCCCCTCCCCCACAGTCACATCAGTCTCTGTATCAGAGGAGCTTACACTCTAATGTCCCCTCCCCCCCCCAGTCCCATCAGTCTCTGTCAGGGGCGGACTGACAACTCATGGGGCCCCTGGGCAATAATGGATCATGGGGCCCCTGTGTCCTTTCCAAAACTCAAAAAGGCCTATGAAAAAGGTACCAGGGGCATCTCATGGGGCCCCCTACTGACCCCGGGCCCTCAGGCAGTGCCGAGTTTCCAAATGGTCAGTCCGCCCCTGGTCTCTGTACCAGAGGAGCTTACACTCTAATGTCCCCTCCCCCACAGTCCCATCGGTTTCTGTACCAGAGGAGCTTACACTCTAATGCCCCCTCCCCCACAGTCACATCACTCTTTGTACAGAGGAGCTTACACTCTAATGTCCCCTCCCCCACAGTCCCATCAGTCTCTGTACCAGAGGAGCTTACAATCTAATGTCCCCTCCCCCACAGTCACATCAGTCTCTGTACCAGAGGAGCTTACACTCTAATGTCCCCTCCCCCACAGTCCCATCGGTTTCTGTACCAGAGGAGCTTACACTCTAATGCCCCCTCCCCCACAGTCACATCACTCTTTGTACAGAGGAGCTTACACTCTAATGTCCCCTCCCCCACAGTCCCATCAGTCTCTGTACCAGAGGAGCTTACAATCTAATGTCCCCTCCCCCACAGTCACATCAGTCTCTGTACCAGAGGAGCTTACACTCTAATGTCCCCTCCCTCCACAGTCACATCAGTCTCTGTACCAGAGGAGC
Source organism: Staurois parvus (assembly GCF_062004578.1). Classification (NCBI taxonomy): domain Eukaryota; kingdom Metazoa; phylum Chordata; class Amphibia; order Anura; family Ranidae; genus Staurois; species Staurois parvus. The sequence goes on from NW_028319656.1 coordinate 45,069, forward strand.
TTACACTCTAATGTCCCCTCCCCCACAGTCCCATCGGTCTCTGTACCAGAGGAGCTTACACTCTAATGTCCCCTCCCCCCACAGTCCCATCAGTCTCTGTACAGAGGAGCTTACGCTCTAATGTCCCCTCCCTCCACAGTCACATCAGTCTCTGTACCAGAGGAGCTTACACTCTAATGCCCCCCCCACAGTCACACACTATTATTATACATGTATATAGCTCTGACATATACCGCAGCGCTGTACAGAGATCACTCAGCCGGTCACGTCAGTGTTCTGCTCCAGTATCTCTATCACAGTAATGCGGAGTTTCTGTATTCTATCATTTTGCTGTAATATGTGTGATTTCAGGTGACGAAGCTGAATGATGACAAGAAGGGTGAGTAGATCCCCCATATAGACAAGACAGGAGAATTCATTCTTTGCACCCCGTGATGAATGGCCACCAGAGACAGGCGAATGCAAATCTCCTGCCAGGAATAAAATGTACCTGATATATCAAATAAACAAGCCATTCCCTCCGCGGGACGTTCCACGCATCATCTATTTATGAAGAAAAGAGTTTTAAAATATTTTTAATTTGTTAAAGTTTATACAGTGTGGAGAAGGACAGACTTTCCGAAGGGCACGTGGATCTTTGGAAGATGGTGGCACGTGGCTATCGGTGGAGGGGTCACAAAACACCAATCCGACACGGAAACTGTGATTTTATAAAGGAATGTATCTTTATTTTTATTTATTTTTTAATCCATTTGAAACAGATATGTGAAATGTCTCAGTGATGGTTACACGTATTGTTGTCACTACAATTTTTAAAATGCATCTAAAGTCCAAACTATTTTTTTAGCGGTTTGGAGTCTCAGAGTCTCGGGGGTTAGAGCCTCTCACAGTTCTATTCCTGTGTTGTTGGGCCATTCTGCACTGACTCCACCACTGACAACATTGATAGGGTGCTGGGATCATAGAGAGCATTCATCCCACCCCTTACATTGGGGTGTAGAGGCTCCTTACATTGGTGGTCAGTGCTGTGACCCTAACATTGGTGGTCAGTGCTATGACCCTTACATTGGTGGTTAGTGTAGTGGACCATTCTACTACCCCCTTACCTTGGTGGTCTTTGACATGCCTCCTTACATTGGTGGTCAGTGTGAAGTAGTCCCTTACTCTAGTGGTCAGAGGACTATCCCTTTAACTTAGTGGTCAGTAAGGTACCCCCTCTCATTGGTGGTCAGTGAAGTGCCTCCTCCCATTGGTGGTCAGTAAAGTACCCCCTCTCATTGGTGGTCAGTGAAGTGCCCCCTTATAATATGGGTCAGCATACTGCTCTCTTACCTTGGTGGTCAGTGTGAAGTAGTCCCTTACACTAGTGGTCAGAGAACTATCCCTTTAACATAGTGGTCAGTAAAGTACCCCCTCTCATTGGTGGTCAGTGAAGTGCCCTTTATAATATGGGTCAGCATACTGCTCTCTTACCTTGGTGCTCAGTGAAGTGCCCCCTTACATTGGTGGTTAGTGAAGTGGACAATTACATTAGTGGTCAGTGTACTACCCCCTTACCGTGGTGGTCAGTGAAGTGCTCCCTCTCATTGGTGGTCAGTCAAGTGGCCCCTTACATTGGTGGTCAGTGAAGTGGACAATTACATTAGTGGTCAGTGTACTACCCCCTTACCTTGGTGGTTATTGATGTGTCCCCTCTCTTTGGTGATCAGTGAAGTGCCCCGTTAAATTGTGGTCAGTGAAGTGCCCCTTACATTGGTGGTCAGTGAAGTGGCCCCTTACATTGGTGGTCAGTGAAGTGGCCCCTTACATTGGTGGTCAGTGAAGTGGCCCCTTACATTGGTGGTCAGTGAAGTGGCCCCTTGCATTGATGGTCAGTGAAGTGGCCACTTATATTAATAGTCGGTGATGTGGCCCCTACATTAGCGGTCAATGACATTGCCCCTTACATTAGTGGTCAGAGCAGTGACTCCTTACATTTTAATCAGTGTAGTGTGCCCTTATATTAATAGTCAGGGATGTGGCCCCTACATTAGTGGCCAGTGAAGTGGCACTTTATGTTGATGGTCAGTGAAGTGGCTGCCTAACATTGGTGGTTAGTGAAGTAGCCCCTTAAATTAGTGGTCAGTGAATTGGCCCTTCACTTTGGTGGTCAGTTAAGTTATTAGTATTCAATGTAGTGTGCTGTTATATTAATTGTCAGTATAGCGACACTTTACAGTAGTAGTCAGTAAAGTGGCCCCTTATATTAGTAGTCAGTAAAGTGCCCCCTTACATTAGTAGTCAGTAAAGTGGCCCCTTATATTAGTAGTCAGTAAAGTGCCCCCTTACATTAGTAGTCAGTAAAGTGGCCCCTTATATTAGTAGTCAGTAAAGTGGCCCCTTACATTAGCCGTCAGTAAAGTGGCCCCTTACATTAGCAGTCAGTAAAGTGGCTCCTTACATTAGCAGTCAGTAAAGTGTCTCCTTACATTAGTCAGTAAAGTGGCCCCTTACATTAGCAGTCAGTAAAGTGGCCCTTACATTAGTAGTCAGTAAAGTGGCCGCTAACATAAGCAGTCAGTAAAGTGGCTCCTTCAATTAGTAGTCAATAAAGTGGCCCCTTACATTAGCAGTCAATAAAGTGGCTCCTTACATTAGCAGTCAGTAAAATGGCCCTTACATTAGCAGTCAGTAAAGTGGCCCCTTACATTAGCAGTCAGTAAAGTGGCCCCTTACATTAGCAGTCAGTAAAGTGGCCCCTAACATAAGCAGTCAGTAAAGTGGCTCCTTCCATTAGTAGTCAATAAAGTGGCCCCTTACATTAGCAGTCAATAAAGTGGCTCCTTACATTAGCAGTCAGTAAAATGGCCCTTACATTAGCAGTCAGTAAAGTGGATCCTTACATTAGTAGTCAGTAAATTGACCCCTTACATTAGTAGTCAGTAAAGTGGCCCCTTACATTAGCAGTCAGTAAAGTGGCCCCTTACATTCGAAGTCAGTAAAGTGGCCCCTTACATTAGTAGTCAGTAAAGTGACCCCTTACATTAGCAGTCAGTAAAATGGCCCTTACATTAGCAGTCAGTAAAGTGGCCCCTTACATTAGCAGTCAGTAAAGTGGCCCCTTACATTAGCAGTGAATAAAGTGGCCCTTACATTAGTAGTTAGTAAAGTGGCCCCTTACATTAGCAGTCAGTAAAATGGCCCTTACATTAGTAGTCAGTAAAGTGGCCCCTTACATTAGCAGTCAGTAAAATGGCCCTTACATTAGCAGTCAATAAAGTGGCCCTTACATTAGCAGTCAGTAAAGTGGCCCCTTACATTAGCAGTCAATAAAGTGGCCCTTACATTAGCAGTCAGTAAAGTGGCCCCTTACATTAGCAGTCAGTAAAATGGCCCTTACATTAGCAGTCAGTAAAGTGGCCCCTTATATTAGCAGTCAGTAAAGTGGCCCTTACATTAGTAGTCAGTAAAGTGACCCCTTACATTAGCAGTCAGTAAAGTGGCCCTTACATTAGCAGCTAGTAAAGTGGCCCCTTACATTAGCAGTTAGTAAAGTGGCCCCTTCCATTAGCAGTCAGTAAAGTGACCCCTTACATTAGCAGTCAGTAAAGTGGCCCCTTACATAAGCAGTCAGTAAAGTGGCTCCTTACATTAGCAGTCAGTAAAATGGCCCTTACATTAGCAGTCAGTAAAGTGGCCCCTTACATTAGCAGTCAGTAAAGTGGCCCCTTACATTAGTAGTCAGTAAAGTGGCCCCTTACATTAGCAGTCAGTAAAGTGGCCCCTTACATTAGTAGTCAATAAAGTGGCCCTGTACATCAATGGACAGTGATGTTGCCCAATGTATTGGTGGTCAGTGAAATGCTCCATTACATTAGTGGTCAGTGGAGGAGGGCCCTTCACTGGTCATTGGTCATCAGTGGAAGGACCCCTGGAGATCACCAAAACCCAACAGAGGTTCTAACTTTTCCCCCAGCTCCACCCCAAAAACAATGACTACTTCAAAACCCACCAACATCCACCATCATTTTCCTTTGGGCTCCAATGCATTTTGCCAAAACCCACCAAAATGTCTCAATTTCCACCAAAATTTCAGCAGTTATTTCTTCCGAATGTGCTGATCCCGAGGAATCCAGACGACGCGCCTCCAGAGACAGGATATAAAAAGAGAGATGAGTACTTTATTCATTTTTTATAAATGCGTCGCCCCGTATCCTGTACTCCGCACGCCGCGGTTTACTCCTCGTACGCTTTTATTAAAAGTTTGTAAATACCGAGTTTATAAAATGACAATAACAAAGTCGAGGTCTAGAGGCGCCAACGACGCAGAGATGCCTCGTCGTCATTGCAAGTGCTTTTCATCGCCATGGTGACAAGGTATCATTTTATATGAGAACAAGGTTACATTGTCTCTCTCTGACAGCGCTGGATCAGCAGCGACAATCACCATCCCGCAGGATAAAAAGAACGAGCCGCGTCTTTTCCTTGTTAAGGCGTATCAGTGAACGAGACGAGAATACCGCTTCACCCGCCACATGTCGTGTGTCTTTCTCCGGGGGATGATGGAATAACAATCGTATCTTTATGTTGATACATTGTTGTGCCATGTTATACAATGATGGAGCTCAACGTTCGCTGACAAATGCCGAGTCTGTTTGACGAGGATTGTACTAGAAGATTCAAATGACGTCATCCCGCTGGATGGGCGAGATTGAGTCTTCCCAAGACTAAGATGGAGGTTTCATAATCAGCCAGGGGCGAACTGACAACTCCTGGGGCCCTGGGGATAGGGGATCATGGGCCCCCTGTATTCTCGCCCAAACCCAAAACATCCTATGAAAAAGCCAATGAAAGGTACCAGGGGCATCTCGTGGGGCGCCCTACTGACCCCGGGCCCTCGGGCAGTACCCTAGTGCTGGAATGGTCAGTCCGCCCCTGTAATTAGCTAACCCAGCGCATGTTAATGTCTACCGGGGGTGGCCAACCTGTTGACTCTCCTGGGCCACGTTGAAAGACGAGAAATTGTCTTGGGCTGAATATAAAAAATACTAACAATAAGGCTCCATTTTGAATCAACGGCGGAATCGTGGCGTTTCTGAGAATGATTCAAAATCGCACTGAAATTGCTGTGCAATTGTGCCACCCCACATGGAAGAAAAATATATTTGAAATATATTTTAAAAATATTCTTCCCAAACATATTGACATATATTTGAAATGCTACAATTTTGGCCGTATTCAATATATATATATACATACACTCACACACACACATATATATATACATACACACAGACATATACAGTTGCAAGAAAAAGTATGTGAACCCCTTGGGATTACGTGGAGTTTTGCATGAATTGGGCATAAAATGTGCTCTGAACGTCATCTAAGTCACAACAATAGAAGAACACAGTCTGCTGAACATAATACTACACAAACATTAGATGTTGCCATGGTTTCATTGCACATAACATGTAAACATTCACAGTGCAGGGAGGAAAAAGTATGTGAACCTTTGGACTTAATAACTGGTTGACCCTCCTTTGGCAGCAATAACCTCAACCAAACGTTTCCTGTAGTTGCAGATCAGACCTGCACAACGATCTGGAGTCATTTTGGACCACTCCTCTTCACAAAACTGTTTCAGTGTAGCAATATTCTTGGGATGTCTGGTGTGAATCGCTCTCTTAAGGTCATGCCACAGCATTTCAATGGGGTTGAGGTCAGGACTCTGACTGGGCCACTCCAGAAGGCGTATTCTGTGCTGTTGCAGCCATTGTTTTGTTGAATTACTTGTATGCTTTGGGTCATTGTCCTGTTGCATCACCCATCCTCTGCGGAGCTTCAGTTGGCAGACAGATGGTCGTACGTTTTCCTGCAAAATGTCTTGATAAACTCTGGAATTCATTTTCCCATCAATGACAACAATCCGTCCAGGCCCTGAGGCAGCAAAGCAGCCCCAAACCATGATGCTCCCTCCGCCATGTTTCACAGTGGGGATGAGGTTTTGATGTTGGTGTGCTGTGCCTTTTTTTCTCCACACATAGTGTTGTGTGTTCTTCCCAAACAACTCAATCTTGGTTTCATCTGTCCACAGTATATTCTGCCAGTAGTGCTGTGGAACATCCAGGTGCTCTTTTGCAAACTTCAAACGTGCTGCAATATTCTTTTTGGACAGCAATGGCTTCCTCCGTGGTGTCTCCCATGTACTCCATTCTTGTTTAATGTTTTCCTTATTGTAGATGTGTCAACAAAAATGTTAGCATGTGCCAGAGATTTCTGTAGGTCTTTAGCTGACACTCTGGGATTCTTCTTTACCTCATGCAGCATTCTGCGCTGTGCTCTTGCAGTCATTTTTACAGGACGACCTCGCCTAGGGAGAGTAGCAACAGTGCTAAACTTTCTCCATTTGTAGACAGTCTGTCTTACCATGGACACATGAACATCAAGGCTCAAGGAGATACTTTTGTAACCCTTTCCAGCTTCATGCAAGTCAACAATTCTTGATGGTAGGTCTTCTGAGAGCTCTTTTCTGCGAGGCATGGTTCACATCAGACAGGGCTTCTTGAAACTAGTAAACCCAAAACAGGTGTCAGCAACACATCCAATATCATCACACTGATTGGAGTCAAGGTTGGCTCACTCCTGGCTCCAATTAGCTCTGGGAGAAGTCATTAAGCTAGGGCCTCACATACTTTTTCCTCCCTGCACTGTGAATGTTTACATGTTATGTGCAATTAAAGCATGGCAACATCTAATGTTTGTGTAGTATTATGTTCAGCAGACTGTGTCCTTCTATTGTTGTGACTTAGATGACGTTCAGAGCACATTTTATGCCCAATTCATGCAAAACTCCACGTAATCCCAAGGGGTTCACATACTTTTTCTTGCAACTGTATTATATATATATACAGTGGGGCAAAAAAGTATTTAGTCCCCACCAATTGTACAAGTTCTCCCACTTACAAAGATGAGAGAGGCCTGTAATTGGCATCATAGGGAGACCTCAACTATGAGAGACAAAATGAGAAAACAAATCCAGACAATCACATTGGCTGATCTGGAAAGAATTTATTTGCAAATTATGGTGGAAAATAAGTATTTGGTGAATATGAAAAGTTCATGTCAATACTTTGTTATATATCCTTTGTTGGCAATAACAGAGGTCAGACGTTTCCTGGAAGTCTTCACAAGGTTGGCACACACTGTTGCTGGTATGTTGGCCCATCCTCCATGCAGATCTCCTCTAGAGCAGTGATGTTTTGGGGCTGTCGCTGGGCAACACGGACTTTCAACTCTCTCCAAAGGTTTTCTATGGGGTTGAGATCTGGAGACTGGCTAGGCCACTCCAGGACCTTGAAATGCTTTTTACGAAGCCACTCCTTCGTTGCCCAGGTGGTATGTTTGGGATCATTGTCATGTTGGAAGACCCAGCCACGTTTCATCTTCAATGCCCTTGCTGATGGAAGGAGGTTTGCACTCAAAATCTCACGATACATGGCCCCATTCATTCTGTCCTGTACATGGATCAGTCGTCCTGGTCCCTTTGCGGAGAAACAGCCCCAAAGCATGATGTTGCCACCCCCATGCTTCACAGTAGGTATGGTGTTCTTTGGATGCAACTCAGCATTCTCTCTCCTCCAAACACGACGAGTTGTGTTTCTACCAAACAGTTCTATTTTGGTTTCATCTGACCATATGACATTCTCCCAATCCTCTTCTGGATCATCCAAATGCTCTCAAGCAAACTTCAGACGGGCCCCGGACATGTACTGGCTTAAGCAGGGGGACACGCCTGGCACTGCAGGAACTGAGTCCCTGGCGGCGTAGTGTGTTACTGATGGTAGCCTTTGTTATGTTGGTCCCAGCTCTCTGCAGGTCATTCACTAGGTCCCCCCGTGTGGTCCTGGGATTTTTGCTCACCGTTCTTGTGATCATTTTGACCCCACGGGGTGAGATCTTGCGTGGAGCCCCAGATGGAGGGAGATTATCAGTGATCTTGTATGTCTTCCATTTTCTAATTATTGCTCCCACAGTTGATTTGTTCACACCAAGCTGCTTGCCTATTGCAGATTCAGTCTTCCCAGCCTGGTGCAGGTCTACAATTTTGTTTCTGGTGTCCTTCGACAGCTCTTTGGTCTTCACGATAGTGGAGTTTGGAGTGTGACTGTTTGAGGTTGTGGACAGGTGTCTTTTATACTGATAACAAGTTCAAACAGGTTCCATTGATACAGGTAATGAGTGCAGGACAGAGGAGCCTCTTAAAGAAGAAGGTCCAGGTCTGTGAGAGCCAGAAATCTTGCTTGTTTGTAGGTGACCAAATACTTATTTTCCACCATAATTTCCAAATAAATTATTTCCAGATCAGCCAATGTGATTGTCTGGATTTGTTTTCTCATTTTGTCTCTCATAGTTGAGGTCTCCCTATGATGCCAATTACAGGCCTCTCTCATCTTTGTAAGTGGGAGAACTTGCACAATTGGTGGCTGACTAAATACTTTTTTGCCCCACTGTATGTGTCAAATGATACACAAGAATTCCTTCAAATCTTGAATTCTATAAAATATATTGATAAATTATCCAAGGAAAGCAAATAAGCCAAATCCAGCTCTGATAATACAGATATATAAACTCCAAACTCCAGAACAAAACTAGAAAGTAGGACCCAGGAGAAGAAGGAGGTCCTGGCAAATTCAGTACTACTCTTATCTCTTTATTGCAACATTTTTTTGTCTAGTATTCTCTTCATTTACTGCCTGCAAGTTCTAATAAAGGGGAGTACTAAGACCCCCGAAACGTGTTGACATTATCTTCTGACCTCTTGTCACGTTCCATAAGATTTATTGGATTCATATTGGATGTGTGGTTCTTTCTCTTTCTGTATTCTTTAATTCAAGAAGAGGAGAAAGACTAGACACAATTAGGGACTGTCATGGATAAGTCGTCAAGGCTTATTGCCATGTCTTGGTGATGGAGGTTTTTTGCCTTGGCTTAGTCTTGGAGGTTCGTTGTCATGGCTTGGTAATGGAGATTATTTGTTATGTCTTGGTCAAGGGAGTTCATTGACATGGCTTGGTCATGGAGGTTCCCTGCCATGGAGGTTTATTGTCATGGCTTGGTCAAGGGAGTTCATTGTTATGGTTTGGTCATGGAGGTTCTTTGTCATTACTTGTCGTAATGGTAATGTCATGGAGGTTCATTGTGATGACTTGGTCATGGAGATTCATTATCATGGCTTTGTCAAGGATGTTCATTGTGATGGTTTGGTCATGGAGATTCATCATCATGGCTTAGTCAAAAGGAGTTCATTGTCATGGCTTAGTCATGGAGGTTCAATGCCATGGCTTAGTCATGGAGGATATGGATGTGTGGTTCTCTCTCTTTCCATATTCTTTAATTCAAGAGGAGGAGAAAGGCTAGACACAATTAGGGATTGTCATGGATTAGTCATCAAGGCTTATTGCCATGTCTTGGTGATGGAGGTTTTCTTGCCATGTCTTTGTGATGGAGTTTTTTTGCCATGTCTTGGTGATGGAGGTTTTTTGCCATGTCTTGGTAATGGAGGTTTTTTGCCATGTCTTGGTGATGGAGGTTTTTTGCCTTGGCTTAGTCATGGAGGTTCGTTGTCATGGCTTTGTAATGGAGATTAATTGTTATGGCTTGGTCAAGGGAGTCCATTGACATGGCTTGGTCATGGAGGTTCCCTGCCATGGAGGTTTATTGTCATGGCTTGGTCAAGGGAGTTCATTGTCATGGTTTGGTCATGAAGGTTCTTTGTCATTACTTGTCGTAATGGTAATGTCATGGAGGTTCGTTGTGATGACTTGGCCATGGAGATTCATTATCATGGCTTTGTCAAGGATGTTCATTGTGATGGTTTGGTCATGGAGATTCATCATCATGGCTTAGTCAAAGGAAGTTCATTGTCATGGCTTAGTCATGGAGGATATTTGCTGTGGCTTTGTCATGGTGGTTCATTGTCATGGCTTGGTCAAGGAGCTTCATTGCCATGACATAGTCTTGAAGGTTCATTGTCATGGTTTGGTTGTGTCTTTGTAATGGACGTTCATTGCCAAAGTTGAGTCATGAAGGTTCTTTGTCATGACTTAGTCATAGATATTCATTGTCATGGCTTGGCCATGAAGATTCATTATCATCATTTGGTCATTCAGGTTCATTGTCACAGTTTAGTCATGGAGGTTCATTTTCACGGCTTTGTCATTAAAGCTCATTGCAGATGCTTAGTAATAGAGGTACAATGTCATGGCTTGGTCATGGACCTTCATTGCTAATGCTTTGTCAGAGAGGTTCATTGTCATGGCATAGTCTTGTAGGTTCATTTCCATAGCTTAATCATGGAAGTTCATTGTCACAGCTTAGTCTTAGATGCTCATTGCCAAGACTTAGTCATGGAGGCTTATTGTCGTGGCTTGGTCGTGGAGATTCATTGTCATGGCTTGGTCCTGGAGATTCATTGTCATGGCTTGGTCTTGGAAGTTCATTGCCAATGCTTAGTCATAGAGATTCATTTTCATGGCCTAATAATGGAGGTACATTGGGACTGCTATGTCATGGAAGTTCATTGTCAATGCCTAGTCATAGCGACTCATTGTCATGGTTTGCTTATAGAAGTTCATTACCTTGGTTTAGTCATGGGGGTTCATGGTCATCACTTGGTAATGTAGGTTCATTGTCATAGCTTGATCTTTGAAGTTCATTGCCAAGGTTTAGTCATAGAGGTTCAGTGCCATGACGTAATCATGGAAGTTCATAACAAGACTTAGTCATGGAAGTTCATTGTGATGGGTTAGCCATGGAGGTTCATCATCATAGCTTGGTCATAGAGATTCATTGTTACCACTTGGTCATGGAGGTTCAATGTAACAGCTTAATCATTCTGATTTATTGCCATGGCTTCATTGCCAAGGCTTCATCATGGAGGTTCATTGTCATGGCTTAGTCTTGTAGGTTCATTGCCACAGCTTAATCACAGGTTCATTGCCAAGACTTAGTCATGGAGGTTCATTGCCATGGCCTAGTCATGGAGGTTTATTGCCATGGCCTAGTCATGGAGGTTTATTGCCAAGACTTAGTCATGAAGGTTCATTGCCAAGGCTTAGTCATGGAGGTTCATTGCCAAGGCTTAGCCATGGAGGTTCATTGCCAAGACTTAGTCATGGACCTTCATTGCTAATGCTTTGTCAGAGAGGTTCATTGTCATGGCATAGTCTTGTAGGTTCATTTCCATAGCTTAATCATGGAGGTTCATTGTCACAGCTTAGTCTTAGATGCTCATTGCCAAGACTTAGTCATGGAGGCTTATTGTCGTGGCTTGGTCGTGGAGATTCATTGTCATGGCTTGGTCCTGGAGATTCATTGTCATGGCTTGGTCTTGGAAGTTCATTGCCAATGCTTAGTCATAGAGGTTCATTTTCATGGCCTAATAATGGAGGTACATTGGGACTGCTATGCCATGGAAGTTCATTGTCAATGTATAGTCATAGCGACTCATTGTCATGGTTTGCTTATAGAAGTTCATTACCTTGGTTTAGTCATGGGGGTTCATGGTCATCACTTGGTAATGTAGGTTCATTGTCATAGCTTGATCTTTGAAGTTCATTGCCAAGGTTTAGTCATAGAGGTTCAGTGCCATGACGTAATCATGGAAGTTCATAACAAGACTTAGTTATGGAGGTTCATTGTGATGGGTTAGCCATGGAGGTTCATCATCATAGCTTGGTCATAGAGATTCATTGTTACCACTTGGTCATGGAGGTTCAATGTAACAGCTTAATCATTCTGATTTATTGTCATGGCTTCATTGCCAAGGCTTCATCATGGAGGTTCATTGTCATGGCTTAGTCTTGTAGGTTCATTGCCACAGCTTAATCACAGGTTCATTGCCAAGACTTAGTCATGGAGGTTCATTGCCATGGCCTAGTCATGGAGGTTTATTGCCATGGCCTAGTCATGGAGGTTTATTGCCAAGACTTAGTCATGAAGGTTCATTGCCAAGGCTTAGTCATGAAGGTTCATTGCCAAGGCTTAGCTATGGAGGTTCATCATCATAGCATGGTCATAGAGATTCATTGTCACCACTTGGTCATGGAGGTTCAATGTCACAGCCTAATCATTGTGATTTATTGGCATGGCTTAGTCATGGAGGTTCATCATCATGGCTTAGTTGCCCAGATTTATATCTGCTGCTTATACTGTCACAAGCAAAATGATAATCATAATTCTCTCTCTTGCGCCTGCACATTGCCGAGCAATACAGTCAGTAAATTTCCTGATGACAAAATTCACCTGACAGTCTCCAGCACTGGTAGTGACACCTTCTGAATCCCGTCATGCGTTTTCTCTGGTGGCTGGTTTATGCTTGTTCAGCCTTTGAAGTCAGACAAAAAAGATTCTGAGCAGGAATTAAAAATACCAATATGAGAACCAAACACAACCAACCGAGATACTGAACGCACCCCGATATACATATAACCACCAGAGCCACTTTATATAAATCACACTCGTGGAACAGAAACAACTGCATCAGAAAAAAAAAACTTGCTTTCTATCTGATTTTGTGCTGCTTCAGAAATAATTCAGCGGAGTTTCCCTTTAATGTGCTGCCAGGCATTTAATTGAGGCACAGTACGCTCTTCCAGCGAGGGTCAGACTAATGAAAACAATTCATCTTCCATCTCTCCACTGCCGTAATCAGGACTACATTTCCTCCGAGTAATCGGCTCATGTAAACTTCTTGGCTGCCACGGACTCTTAATGAAACAATCCACAGCGAGACATGACTGCAAAGTGCGCAAATCCAAATACGTTCAGATTTCCTATCATGACACAAAAAGGGAGAGAGAGAGGAGTCATTGAAATGAAATGGGAACCATTTGTACAATGTATTTCATAGTCACCTATTTCTCTTCCTTTATTGTAAAAAGAGGAATTCCTACCTAACACTAACTATTCTTAAAAATGTCCCTTCCCCACCACTCCCCCCTCCCCCCCTGCTACCTATCCTGCCTACCCTATGTAAAAAAGATCTGTATACTTGCCTTTTTTCAGTCCACTCTGGTGCATTTACATGATCCCGCATCCTGGCTACATCCCTCCTCCACTGACCTATGGAGGGCAACATGGTTGTCACCCTAGGATGGTCTCCTGATATGGACAACAACAGGGGCGGACTGACCATTCGAGCACGTGGGTACTGCCCGAGGGCCTGGGGTCAGTAGGGTGCAAGGAGTACAACGTGTGGGGTATTGGGAAGGGCTGCTGATAGGGAGTACTGGGGGGCCCATCAGGTGGGCTGTATGGAGCCACATCATTTCTGTGGCAGCCCTGGATCACTTTGTCATTTTTTGCTCATTTATTCATACTAAAAGGGAGTAGAATAAAAAAGGGGGCAAGGTGACAACTAGTGAACGTCCTAGAGCAGGGTTTCTTGACTGGTGTTTCTCAGAACCAGGGGCGGACTGACCATTTGGAAACACGGGCACTTCCCGAGGGCCCGGGGTCAGTAAGGGGCCCCATGAAATGCCCCTGGTACCTTTTTTATAGGCTTTTTTGAGTGTGGGCAAGGACACAGGGGCCCCATGATCCCCTATTGCCCGGGGGCCCCATGAGTTGTCAGTCCGCCCCTGGCCAACAAACATGTCCGTATCTCTTCATCTCCATAACAAGAGAGGCAGGGCATTGGGTAGTTTACAAAATATAGCTAGGAAGGAAGATATTCTTCAATGCTACTCACAGGAAGTGGCAACGATGTGGCTTTCTGTTGGGATGAACAGGTATTTTCTTGTAGCGCTACCCCCGTAGGGACCACCGGTAATAACTAGTTTTTCCCTAATAGTACAGAGGCTGCTCACCACCGCAAGATCCAGGCCGTTCACACTGGCTCCAGAAATACAGTCTAGGACAGTGGTTTTCAACCTGCGGCCCAGGGGCCAGATGTGGCCATTTGCTTGCCCTTCCCCATTCCCTGCTGTGTGTAGTTCAGTGAGCGCTAATGAACGACAGCAGCTGATACACTAAAAAGGGAAACCATAAACCTTCAATAGAATATAAATATAAGTAGTGCAGCGCTCAAAATGAAATGTGAGAGTATACCAATGGCAATATGCAAAATAACAAATATGCAGCAAATATTAAAGCAACACAATATGTCCTTAGGAAATTGTAGCAATGGTGAAGCTATGTCAAAAACCTTCACTGATATTGTAATACAGTAGTATGACACACGGTGCAAATAATAGTCCAAAATAACTATGAATGGTAAACCACAATACAATTGAAAGATGGTGACTTGATCGAATCCCAGTGGAACCTGTGATCCGGTGCAGTGCAGGAACAATAAGTAAATTGCACACTCACCAGAGGCACAATTTAACTGCGCAATTGTGTCATGTACACCAGAGGTCCCTTTGGTTGTGGATAGAGCGTGGCCTGGATTGGATAACTCCGCGATAGGTAATGGAACGTCTGGGGATCCCCTAGATGAGTTTGGTGGATAGATTAGGAGACAGCCGGACAGATTGGGCAGGGATTATCCAATTATCCTTCCAGTTGGGTAGTTCTCAGTATCTCATCCACTCACCTGAGATGAGGTCATGAAAATTCAATTATGTGTGGCCTGGATTGGATAACTCCGCGATAGGTAATGGAACGTCTGGGGATCCCCTAGATGAGTTTGGTTCACGATGGGTTCTGCCGATTACAGCTCTCTTCTAGGCCCTGGGATGACCACCTGGTGGTCCTAAGGAATTAAATGCATTTAGGAGAAAAGTCTAATTGGATTTTCATGACCTCATCTCAGGTGAGTGGATGAGATACTGAGAACTACCCAACTGGAAGGATAATTGGATAATCCCTACCCCAATCTGTCCAGCTGTCTCCTAATCTATCCACCAAACTCATCTAGGGGATCCCCAGACGTTCCATTACCTATCGCGGAGTTATCCAATCCAGGCCACGCTCTATCCACAACCAAAGGGACCTCTGGTGTACATGACACAACTGCGCAGTTAAATTGTGCCTCTGGTGAGTGTGCAATTTACTTATTGTTCCTGCACTGCACCGGATCACAGGTTCCACTGGGATTCTATCAAGTCACCATCTTTCAATTATATTGTGGTTTACCATTCATAGTTATTTTGGACTATTATTTGCACCATGTGTCATACTACTGTATTAGTGAAGGTTTTTGACATAGCTTCACCATTGCTACAATTTCCTAAGGACATATTGTGTTGCTTTAATATTTGCTGCATATTAGTTATTTTGCATATTACCATTGGTATACTCTCACATTTCATTTTGAGCGCTGCACTACTTATATTTATATAAAAAAGTGAAAACAGCAAGTGAGGGAGATTTTATAGATCACCCTGCAGGCAGGTGCATGACAGTTGAGCATGTCGCAGACCACTTGATGTCATCACCGATCAGGTAGTGGGGTAGAGGCTACAATGCCTTGAGCAGAGTAACCTAAACCATATGCAGCATTACATAGAAAGTTCACCATTTGCAACCTTTTTTTTTTTTGTATGATCAAGATTTTGTGGACCCTTGACCATCACACCTATTTGAGCTTGTTGGACATCCAGTTCCAAACCCCTGGTCATTAACCACTTGCCTACCAGGCACTTATACCCCCTTCCTTACCAGGCCAATTTTCAGCTTTCAGCGCTGCCGCACTTTGATTGACAATTGCGCGGTCATGCAACATTGTACCCATATGAAATTTTGATCATTTTTTTCTCACAAATAGAGCTTTCTTTTGGTGGTATTTAATCGCCACTGGGCGCTTTACTTTTTGCGCTATAAATTAAAAAAAGTGCAAAAAATTTGAAAAAAAAAAAAAGTTTATTTGTTTCTTTTATAAAATTTTTCAAACAGGTATTTTTTCTCCTTCACTGATTTGCGTTGATGAGGCGGCACTGATGGGCACTGATAGGCGGCACTGATGGGCACTGATAGGCAGCACTAAAGGGCACTGATAGGCAGTACTAATGAGGTGGCACGGATAGGCGGCACTGATAGACAGCACTAATTAGGGGTCACGGATAGGCGGCACTGATATGCAGCACTGATAGGCGGCACTGATAGGTGACACTGATGATGGGTACTGATAGATGGCACTGACTGGCATCACTTCTGGGCACTGACTGGCGGCACTGACTGGCACAACCCCTGGGCACTGACTGGTGGCACTGACTGGCAGCACTGGTGGGTGGCACTGGTGGGTGGCACTGGTGGACAGCACTGGTGGGTGGGCACAGGTGGGTGGCACTGGTGGGCACAGGTGGGTGGCGCTGGTGGGCACAGGTGGGTGGGCACAGGTGGGTGGCACTGCTGGGCACATGTAGGTGGCACTGCTGGGCACAGGTAGGTGGCACTGCAGAGTGGCACAGGTGGGGGCACTGCTGGGCACAGGTGGGGGCACTGCTGGGCACAGGTGGGGGCACCGCTGGGAATGGGTGGGCGGGGCTAGTGGGCGCACAGCTGATCGGAACTTGCGGGGGTCACTGCTGGGCACCGATCATCAGGGCACTGATCATCAGTGCCCTGATGATCGGTGCCGATCCCCGCTCTGACAACTGCCGGTTCTCGGCAGTACTTTCCTCACGATCTGACAGCGTGAGGAAAGTGCAGCCGAGAACCGGCACTTGCATTTTCCTGTGATCAGCGTGTCATTGGACACCGCTGATCACGTGGTAAAAGGCCGGTGGGATCGGCCTTTCACCACATCTCGTGATCAGCTGTGTCCGTAGGACACAGCGATCACGGAGATCGCCGGGTGCGCGCCCCCTGGGGCGCGCAGGAGAGCGCGTTCTGGGAGGACGTCATATGACGTCCACTCAGAACTGGCCGGCCGCGGTGAAGCCGTCATTCGGCTATGCGCGGTCGGCAAGTGGTTAATATTGTGCTACCCACGGTTTGTGACTATAACATCCTCCACTTTTCTGGGAAGGCTTTCTACAATATTTTAGTCTTTATGGGAATATGTGCCCATTCAGCCAATAAAGTTTTGTGAGGTCAGATATTGATGTTGGAAAGGAAGGCCTGACTCACAATTATTGTTTCAATTTATCCTGGTGTTTAATAGGGTTCAACTCTAGGATCTTGGGTATCCTCACCAAACTGGTCAAACCATGTCTTTGAGGGAGCTCGTGCCCATTTGTGAGGCTGGTTCCTGATGTTGGATGGGAAGATCTAGCTCATAATTGTCATTCTAACTCATACCAGGCAGTGGAGAAAGCGGACAGAATTCTAGGATGCATCGTTAGAGGGGCCACCAGCAGGAGGAAGGAGGTCCTCATTCCCCTATATAGATCTTTAGGTAGACCTCTTTTAGAATACTGTGTCCAGTTCTGGAGACCTCACTTATAAAAAGATATTGATAACATAGACCGAGTCCAGAGACGCGTAACAAAAATGGTGATAGGTCTGGGGGATAAAACATATCAAGAGCGACTTCAGGAACTTAACATGTCCAGTCTGGAGGAAAGAAGGGAAAGGGGAGACATGATTGAAACCTTTATATACATCAAGGGGGGGGGGGGGAGGGGGGTGAATAAGGTTCAGGAGGGCAGGATTTTCAACACAAAACCAAAATCAAAGAACACGAGGACATGACCTCCAACTAACTGGAGGAAAGTTCAAACCTCAACTCAGAAAGTATTATTTTACTGAAAGAGTTGAAGACTCATACAAGTGAAAAAAGTCCAAGAAAAGTCCTTATTTACCCCAAAATAATTCAAATTCTCCAAATGAAGTCACCACGTGTGCAAATCATATAGTGCCCCCCTCTCGGGTGTGCACTCATCACATGAACATGACTCCCATCCTCATGGTTGGCTAAATCGCCTAAAAGATGTTATCCACAAGACGATCAACTTTCATACTCGATGACAATCGCCTCCTCCCAGGGGCGGACTGACAACTCATGGGGCTCCCGGGCAATAGGGGATCATGGGGCCCCTGTGTCCTTGCCCAAACTCAAAAAAGCCTATGAAAAAGGTACCAGGGGCATCTCATGGGGCCCCCTACTGACCCCGGGCCCTCGGGCGGTGCCCGAGTTTCCAAATGGTCAGTCCGCCCCTGCCTCCTCCAATTCACTACAATCTCCCTTGTTCCAGGGTATCCCAATGGCTTCGCACTGACAAATAGATAATTGGTGTAAAGGAGCCAATGATGGTGTACAGCCAACTTCCTTCCTCCTATGTGAACGTCTCTCAGAAGGTCATGCTTTCTATGGTGACATCCCTATACACAGATCTATACTCAAACAAAAAAAAACCCACAACAAAAAACAAACAAAAAAAATACACAAAAAACACACACAAAATCCCCCAAAAACCAGCATACCCGATGGACCACTCTGTCTCTTTCTGCCGTCACTTTTCTGTGTTTCTATCTCAAAGGTGTTCAGTAGGGTTGAGGTCAGGGCTCTGTGCAGGACACTTAGGTTCCTCCACACCAAACCACAACAAAAACAAAAAAACAAACAAAAAAAACACACAAAAAACACAAACAAACTACCCCACCAAAAAACGAGCAGACCCAATGGATTACTCTGTCTCTTTCTGCCGTCACTTTTCTGTGTTTCTATCTCAAAGGTGTTCAGTAGGGTTGAGGTCAGGGCTCTGTGCAGGACACTTAGGTTCCTCCACACCAAACCACAACAAAAATAAAAAAACAAACAAAAAAAACACACAAAAAACACAAACAAACTACCCCCCCAAAAAACGAGCAGACCCAATGGATTACTCTGTCTCTTTCTGCCGTCACTTTTCTATGTTTCTATCAAAAAGATGTTCAGTAGGGTTGAGGTCAGGGCTCTGTGCAGGACACTCAGGTTCCTCCACAACAAAAAACAAACAAAAAAAACACACAAAAAACACAAACAAAGACCCAATGGACTACTTTGTCTCTTTCTGCCATCACTTTTCTCTGTTTCTATCTGAAATTTGTTCAGTAGGGTTGAGGTCAGGGCTCTGTGCAGGACACTTAGGTTCCTCCACACCAAACCGCAACAAAAACAAAAAAACAAACAAAAAGAAACACACAAAAACCCCCCCCAAAAAAACCCCCAAAAACTAGCAGACCCGATGGACCACTCTGTTTCTTTCTGCCGTCACTTTTCTATATTTCTATCTCAAAGGTGTTCAGTAGGGTTGAGGTCAGGGCTCTGTGGAGGACACTTAGGTTCCTCCACACCAAACCACAACAAAAACCAAAAAACAAACAAAAAAAATACAGATAAAACACAAACAACCCCCCCTCCAAAAAAAAAAACCGGGCAGACCCAATGGACTACTCTGTCTCTTTCTGCCATCACTTTTCTATATTTCTATCTCAAAGGTGTTCAGTAGGGTTGAGGTCAGGGCTCTGTGCAGGACACTTAGGTTCCTCCACACCAAACCACAACAAAAACAAAAAAACAAACAAAAAAAAAACCACAAAAAAACCCCCCCAAAAAACAAGCAGACCCAATGGACCACTCTGTCTCTTTCTGTCGTCACTTTTCTATGTTTCTATCTCAAAGGTGTTCAGTAGGGTTGAGGTCAGGGCTCTGTGCAGGACACTTAGGTTCCTCCACACCAAACCACAACGAAAACAAAAAAACAAACAAAAAAAACACACAAAAAACACAAACAAACCCCCCCCCCAAAAAACGAGCAGACCCAATAGACTACTCTGTCTCTTTCTGCCGTCACTTTTCTATGTTTCTATCTGAAAGGTGTTCGGTAGAGTTGAGGTCAGGGCTCTGTGCAGGACACTTAGAATTCTCCACACCAAACCACAACAAAAAACAAACAAAAAAAACACACACAAAATCCCTCAAAAACAAGCAGACCCGATGGACCACTCTGTCTCTTTCTGCCGTCACTTTTCTATGTTTCTATCTCTACGGTGTTCCGTAGGGTTGAGGTCAGGGCTCTGTGCAGGACACTTAGGTTCCTCCACACCAAACCACAACAAAAAACAAACAAAAAAAAACCACCCAAAAAAACCCCAAAAACGAGCAGACCCGATGAACCACTCTGTCTCTTTCTGCCATCACTTTTCTATGTTTCTATCTCAAAGGTGTTCAGTAGGGTTGAGGTCAGGGCTCTGTGCAGGACACTTAGGTTCCTCCACACCAAACCACAACAAAAACAAAAAAACAAACAAAAAGAAACACACAAAAAACACACCCCATAAAAACCCCCAAAAACGAGCAGACCCAATGGACCACTTTGTCTCTCTCTGCCGTCACTTTTCTATGTTTATATCTCAAAGTTGTTCAGTAGGGTTGAGGTCAGGGCTCTGTGGAGGACACTTAGAATTCTCCACACCAAACCACAACAAAAACCAAAAAACAAACAAAAAAAATACAGATAAAACACAAACAACCCCCCCTCCAAAAAAAAAACCGGGCAGACCCAATGGACTACTCTGTCTCTTTCTGCCATCACTTTTCTATATTTCTATCTCAAAGGTGTTCAGTAGGGTTGAGGTCAGGGCTCTGTGCAGGACACTTAGGTTCCTCCACACCAAACCACAACAAAAAACAAACAAAAAAAAACCACCCAAAAAAACCCCAAAAACGAGCAGACCCGATGAACCACTCTGTCTCTTTCTGCCATCACTTTTCTATGTTTCTATCTCAAAGGTGTTCAGTAGGGTTGAGGTCAGGGCTCTGTGCAGGACACTTAGGTTCCTCCACACCAAACCACAACAAAAACAAAAAAACAAACAAAAAGAAACACACAAAAAACACACCCCATAAAAACCCCCAAAAACGAGCAGACCCAATGGACCACTTTGTCTCTCTCTGCCGTCACTTTTCTATGTTTATATCTCAAAGTTGTTCAGTAGGGTTGAGGTCAGGGCTCTGTGGAGGACACTTAGAATTCTCCACACCAAACCACAACAAAAACCAAAAAACAAACAAAAAAAATACAGATAAAACACAAACAACCCCCCCTCCAAAAAAAAAACCGGGCAGACCCAATGGACTACTCTGTCTCTTTCTGTCGTCACTTTTCTATGTTTCTATCTCAAAGGTGTTCAGTAGGGTTGAGGTCACGGCTCTGTGCAGGACACTTAGGTTCCTCCACACCAAACCACAACGAAAACAAAAAAACAAACAAAAAAAACACACAAAAAACACAAACAAACCCCCCCCCCAAAAACGAGCAGACCCAATAGACTACTCTGTCTCTTTCTGCCGTCACTTTTCTATGTTTCTATCTGAAAGGTGTTCGGTAGAGTTGAGGTCAGGGCTCTGTGCAGAACACTTAGAATTCTCCACACCAAACCACAACAAAAAACAAAGAACAAACAAAAAAAACACACACAAAATCCCTCAAAAACAAGCAGACCCGATGGACCACTCTGTCTCTTTCTGCCGTCACTTTTCTATGTTTCTATCTCTACGGTGTTCCGTAGGGTTGAGGTCAGGGCTCTGTGCAGGACACTTAGGTTCCTCCACACCAAACCACAACAAAAAACAAACAAAAAAAAAACACCCAAAAAAACCCCAAAAACGAGCAGACCCGATGAACCACTCTGTCTCTTTCTGCCATCACTTTTCTATGTTTCTATCTCAAAGGTGTTCAGTAGGGTTGAGGTCAGGGCTCTGTGCAGGACACTTAGGTTCCTCCACACCAAACCACAACAAAAACAAAAAAACAAACAAAAAGAAACACACAAAAAACACACCCCAAAAAAACCCCCAAAAACGAGCAGACCCAATGGACCACTTTGTCTCTCTCTGCCGTCACTTTTCTATGTTTATATCTCAAAGTTGTTCAGTAGGGTTGAGGTCAGGGCTCTGTGGAGGACACTTAGAATTCTCCACACCAAACCACAACAAAAAAAACACACACAAAATCCCTCAAAAACAAGCAGACCCGATGGACCACTCTGTCTCTTTCTGCCGTCACTTTTCTATGTTTCTATCTCAGAGGTGTTCAGTAGGGTTGAGGTCAGGGCTCTGTGCAGGGCACTTAGGTTCCTCCACATCAAACCACAACAAAAACAAAAAAACAAACAAATAAAACACGCAAAAAAACACAAACAAAACCCCCCCAAAAACAAGCAGACCCGATGGACCACTCTGTCTCTTTCTGCCGTCACTTTTCTATGTTTCTATCTCAAAGGTGTTCAGTAGGGTTGAGGTCAGGGCTCTATGCAGGACACTTAGGTTCCTATATAGCAAACCACAACAAAAACCAAACAACAAACAAAAAAAACACACAAACCCCCCCCCCCCAAAAAAAACTAGCAGACCCGACGGACCACTCTGTCTCTTTCTGCCGTCACTTTTCTATGTTTCTATCTCAAAGGTGTTCAGTAGGGTTGAGGTCAGGGCTCTGTGGAGGACACTTAGGTTCCTCCACACCAAACCACAACAAAAAACAAAAAAAAACCACAGAAAAAACACAAACAACCTCCCCCCAAAAAAACGAGCAGACCCAATGGACTACTCTGTCTCTTTCTGCCTCCACTTTTCCATGTTTCTATCTCAAAGGTGTTCACTAGGGTTGAGGTCAGGGCTCTGTGCAGGACACTTAGGTTCCTCCAAACCAAACTATGTCTTTATGGACCTGGCTTTGTATACGGGGGGCAGAGTCATGATGGAGCAAAAAAAGGGTCTTCACCAAACTCTTACCACAGGTTTGGAAGAGCACAATTGTCTACAATGTCTTTGTATGGTGTAGCATTCCCCAATAACCTTCACTGGAAACACCTAAAATCGATCATTTGCAGCAGGATCCACATAATTTGGCCATAGAGATTTTTTTTTACACATATCACGCATTCTTAAAAATTCTATGCACATGTTTTTCTCTAGTATTTTTGTTTCTGAAATACGAAGGAAAAATACGCAGGAAGTGGAAAATCTTCACAGGGAGGCCGATGCTCGGAGCGCACAAGTTCAAGCTGAATTCTCCTCCAGAAACACAACAGACAGATAAAAGGAGAAAAATGATAAAACAAGTTCCCCACAACAGCCTGCTAGGAAAACAACATCCGAGAGCGTCTGGCGGCTGCAAGGCGATCCCGCCCGCGGCTAAACGAGCACTGAGGATACGCGGACACAGCTGCGGCAGCCGATATTACATGCTCACATAAACAATAACCGCATCACATTTCACAGCATCAGTTCATTAACCGCGAAATAATCCAAGTGTGGTTTCCTAGCCGGTATTTATTTGCTGCTTCAAGTGGACCCATCAATAAAAGATGCTTCTTGTGAATCTACAGGGCAAACGTCTGCATTACCATGGCAAGAAAGTTCCTCTTGCGAAAGAAACTGCAGAAAAAAACTGACTATGAAAGCTGCATAAACATGGACTATCAACCCCAATGGGGGTTATTTACTAATATTGGAGCGTGCGCAATCTGGTGCAACTCTGCAATGAAGCCAATCAGCTTCCAGGTTTTCTTGCCAAAGCATAATTGAAGAAGCTTAAGGCTGGCCATACACTATACAATTTTCTGTCCAATTTCCTTTAGATTTACCTTCACCTATGTACAGGGGCGTATTTACCACAAGGCAAACAAGGCACTTGCCTAGGGCGGTATTTTTCCACGGGGGCAGCAACTCCCTTCAGAAGAAGAGATGAAAGAAGGGACATGCGTGCCATGGGAACCAGGTGGGATTCAAGAGAGTCTGCAGACTGATTGAAGGTGTATGTAGAGCCCAGGGGTGGACTGACCATTTGGAAACTCGGGCTCTGCCCGAGGGCCCAGGGTCAGTAGGGGACCCCATGAGATACCCCTGGAGCCTTTTTCATAGGCTTTTTTGAGTTTGGGCAAGGACACAGGGGCCTCATGATCCCCTATTGCCCAGGGGCCCCATGAGTTGTCAGTCCTCCCCTGCATACACTATATTGCCAAAAGTATTGGGCCGCCGGCCTTTCCACGCATATGAACTTTAATGACCCCCAGTCTTAGTCCGTAGGGTTCAATATTGAGTTGGCCCCACCCTTTCCACGCACATGACCTTTAATGGCCTCCTAGTCTTAGTCCGTAGGGTTCAATATTGAGTTGGCCCCACCCTTTCCACGTACGTGACCTTTAATGGCCTCCCAGTCTTAGTCCGTAGGGTTCAATATTGAGTTGGCCCCGCCCTTTGCAGCTATAACAGCTTCAACTCTTCTGGAAAGGCCGTCCACAATAGGATCCCCTATTGCCCGGGGCCCCCATGACTTGTCAGTCCACCCCTGGTAGAGCCTGACTCCCGTTCCCGGGGATGTCTGGAGCTTTGAAGATGAGTGTCTTTCTCTCTATCACCAGGGATGGGGGGGGGTAGTGGAAGGCTCTCCCAAGTGGGGGGCAGGGGTATTGTTGGTCAGTGTCAGGATCTCTTCGAAGGGGGGGGTGTTGGTCGGTGTCCGTTGGGGCAGATGATTTTTATGCTGCCCAGGGCAGCATAAAACCTCAATACACCACTGACTATGTAGTGCAAGAGCCTGTCTAATTGGATACAGTTGAAAGTGTTGTTCGGTTTGACCTCATATTATATGGTTTTTGGTAAATCCAAACCAAAAATCTCAAGAAAATTGTATAATGCATGACCAGCCTAAGACAGAAGCTGATTGGATACCATGCACAGCTGCACCAGATTATGAGTGCTCCAGAGAGCTGAGATTGTCCGTATAAACATCGTCCCTCTCAGTGAAGTCTAGGTTAGATCTGGTAACACAGGCAAGCAGATGGAAGGATCCCAAGCCCAAGGATGAAGTGCCACCTCACTGGAGCTTAAGTACTTAGTGGAAGGGAATTCCCATGAGACGGCTGGCGAATAGACGTGCGCACAGAAATGCGTGATTGCACACGCGCGTGCGGCGAAGATTGGCACCAGATGGACTATTTAAAAGGTGCCTCTGCCTGTGCTGAGTGCTGACTGGTCTTCAGCTGTTCCCCGTTTCCTGCTCGTTCCTGTGTGTGATTTCCTTGTTGCTGACCCGGCTTGTTCCTGACCTGACTCTGATCACTCTCCTGCTTGATACTTGTCTTCGGCTTCGGCTCTGCTCCTGACTTTGGCTTGCTTATGATTTGGTACCTCGCTGTCCGCCCGTTGATGCCCCCGGCTATTCCTATGACATTGCTCCTGTCTCCCATCCCAGCTTCCGGCCTTGCTCTGGTGCACACCTGGCGTTCTACCATACCAGCTCTGCATATCACTACTGTTCCTGAATCGGAGGTTCATCAGTCTTTCAAAGTCTCCAGTTGCAAGAGCTGCAAACAACATCTGCTGGCGCTCTTGTCCCCCTGGTCCCTAGACTCCCTCTGTTCCTCTTCCAGTGGGGTCAGGGCTAGTGACACAAGTGAGGCCGACCTCGTCAGTTCAGTCTCCAGTCAGGTACGTGACACTTAGGAAGGTTCTCCCCACAGTAGAAGGCACTTTTGGAGAAGCTGGGTCTATTTGAGCTCTAGCCTGGCTGCCTACACACCAGTTATGACCACTGAGAGCCTCCCACCTGGCTACAGTTACCTCTACCTCATCAGGTGTGACCTCTCTGAACTGCTGAGGTGGGGGGAGCGAATAAAATTTCTTTCTGAGTGTGTTCAGGAAACCAGGGAGTTGTGTTCAAGTTCTTCTCAGGGGCACACAGTGACCACAGAATACATACAAACATACTGTGGTAGAGGGAGTAGCCTTTCAAGGAACATACTAGATGGATGTTTCCACATCACCTCAGATAAGTAATGGGTCCATTTCTGTTGATTCTCATGTAGCATTGCCCCCTTAAGGGTTGCTTAGTAATTTTCGGGTTCCCTGTCAATCTGGACCTCCTTCTGAAAGCCTTACCCTTGCTGACACCACCGTACTCTTGTGACCAGAATAAGTCACCATCAGGGGAGGACTGAAAACTCATGGGGCCCCCGGGCAATAGGAAATCACTCCTCCCCGTACGTCTGGGAATTCGCAGGGAACGGAACCCAGAAAACAGATGCCGGTATCGGCCAGAGGACATTACAGGGGACACTGCAGGGGGGACATCGCGGGAGCGCAGGACAAGGTAAGTGCAGAAGAGATCCCGGAGCAACGCTGCAGTGTATTCCTGAGTGTAGCTCGGGGGGGTTACCGCTTGTGGTGCTGAAACTTTAACCTGAGCTACACTCGGGAATACCACCGGGGGGGTTAAGTTCAGTTAGTGAAAGGTCTGGGGGATAAAACATATCAAGAGCAACTTCAGGAACTTAACATGTCCAGTCTGGAGGAAAGAAGGGAAAGGGGAGACGTGATTGAAACCTTTAAATACATCAAGGGGGGGAGGGGGGTGAATAAGGTTCAGGAGGGCAGGATTTTCAACACAAAATCAAAATAAAGAACACGGAGACAGGACCTCCAACTAACTGGAGGAAAGTTCAAATGTAATCTCAGAAAGTATTATTTTACTGAAAGAGTAGTTGATGCCGGGAATAAACTTCCAGCAGATGTAGAGAGCCTGTCAATGGTAAATAGCTTCAAACATGCCTGGGACAAGCACAGATCTATAGTCAGACAAAAAGTAAATAAAAATTAAAACAAAAAAAAAGACAAAACAACCCCCCCCGCAAAAAAAAAACACAGAAAAGCAAACACAAAAAATAAAAAATGGGCAGACTCGATAGACCACTCAGTCTTTTTTTGCCATCACTTTTATATGTTTCACTTGAGCAAAACCCCAAGATATCACAATAGGCACACTGCTGATCGATCGATCAATCTATCTATGTATGTATGTATCTATTTATGTATCTATCTATCTATTATCTATCTATCTATCTATATATCTATCTATCTATCTATCTATCTATCTATCTATTATCTATCTATCTATCTATCTATTATCTATCTATCTATTATCTATTATCTATCTATTATCTATCTATTATCTATTATCTATCTATCTATCTATCTATCTATCTATCTATTATCTATCTATTATCTATCTATCTATCTATCTATTATCTATCTATCTATCATCTATTATCTATCTATCTATCTATCTATCTATCTATCTATCTATCTATTATCTATCTATTATCTATCTATCTATCTATCTATCTATCTATCTATCTATCTATCTATTATCTATCTATTATCTATCTATCTATCTATCTATCTATCTATCTATCTATCTATCTATCTATTATCTATCTATCTATTATCTATCTATCTATCTATCTATCTATCTATCTATTATCTATCTATCTATCTATCTATCTATTATCTATCTATCTATCTATCTATCTATCTATCTATCTATCTATCTATCTATTATCTATCTATCTATCATCTATCTATCTATCTATTATCTATCTATCTATCTATCTATCTATCATCTATCTATCTATTATCTATCTATTATCTATCTATCTATCTATCTATCTATCTATCTATTATCTATCTATCTATCTATCTATCTATCTATCTATCTATCTATTTATCTATCTATCTATCTATCTATCTATCTATCTATCTATCTATCTATCTATCTATCTATCTATCTATCTATCTACCTATCTATCTATCTATCTATCTATCTATCTATCTATTATCTATCTATATCTATCTATCTATCTATCTATCTATCTATCTATCTATCTCTCTATCTATCTCTCTATCTATCTATTATCTATCTATCTATCTATCTATCTATCTATCTATCTATTATCTATCTATCTATCTATCTATCTATCTATCTATCTATTATCTATCTATCTATCTATCTATCTATCTATCTATCTATCTATCTATCATCTATCTATCTATCTATCTATCTATCTATCTATCTATCTATCTATTATCTATCTATTATCTATCTATCTATTATCTATCTATCTATCTATCTATCTATCTATCTATCTATCTATTATCTATCTATTATCTATCTATCTATTATCTATCTATCATCTATCTATCTATTATCTATCTATCTATCTATCTATCTATTATCTATCTATCTATCTATCTATCTATTATCTATCTATCTATTTATCTATCTCTCTATCTATCTATCTATCTATCTATCTATCTATCTATCTATCTATCTATTATCTATCTATCTATCTATTATCTATCTATCTATCTATCTATCTATCTATCTATCTATCTCTCTATTCTGTGCTATGCAGCCATTGTTCCTTTCTTCAGTAAAGCCACTTGTAGGATTTGTAGTCTTCTGATGTCACACGAAGTTGTTTAGCTATTACAGGGTTAAACTATTTCATTTTTCCCCCATACATCTGCAGACTATCCCTCCTTCCTTCTCTAGCATATCTTGGCGCTGCGGTTTCTGATGTGAGGGGACGGCATGCCGTTAGTCATCCTGCACCAAAGGCAAAGGGTTAGCATACGAGTTCAAAGCCCCAGCCGCTCGGCCTAACTCATACAACTATTATTCATTCTCTTTTTTTTTAGAGGCAAAAAGGCATTAAAAAAAGAAGAGCGCATTAAAATGTGAGCCATCTTTGCATTTTTTTTTTTTGTGAAGTTCCGTCGGTACCCTGCGGAGTTAAACTTTGGAACATTTTGTAAGAGAAATCTCACTGCTGAGATAAAGTCCCCGTAATTCAATTATTTGTAGGATATTTCGGTTCTTGTGAGCTCTCCGTGGACTGCCAAGTTTAGATGAAGCTTCGGAGACTCAAAATTGTTCTTTTATTTCAGTTCAGGGAAAGTTAAATAAACACCAACCGGGTTATCGCCTGTCCTCATTGTGATAACGACCGTTCCGAAACAAGCGAACAAACCAACGACTACTCGTGTCATCAGGAAACAAGGACACAATCGTATGTTGCATATTAATCATGTTTGCTTGACACTTGAAACTGTAGAGAGAGATGGACTTTTCTAAACAATCCAGAGAAAGAAAACGATTAAATCCCCCCTCCCCCCGGCTTCTTTCGCCTCTTGCTCAGATGTACCGGCTCCTCCCCTCCAGTCTTGCACAGGTGTACCGGCTCCTCCCTGTCAGTCTTGCACAGGTGTACCGGCTCCTCCCTGTCAGTCTTGCACAGGTGTACCGGCTCCTCCCTGTCAGTCTTGCACAGGTGTACCGGCTCCTCCCCGTCAGTCTTGCACAGGTGTACCGACTCCTCCCCATCAGTCTTGCACAGGTGTACCGGCTCCTCCCCTTCAGTCTTGCACAGGTGTACCGGCTCCTCCCCTCCAGTCTTGCACAGGTGTACCCGCTCCTCCCCGTCAGTCTTGCACAGGTGTACCGGCTCCTCCCCGTCAGTCTTGCACAGGTGTACCGACTCCTCCCCATCAGTCTTGCACAGGTGTACCGGCTCCTCCCCTTCAGTCTTGCACAGGTGTACCGGCTCCTCCCCTTCAGTCTTGCACAGGTGTATCGGCTCCTCCCTGTCAGTCTTGCACAGATGTACCGGCTCCTCCCCTTCAGTCTTGCACAGGCGTACCGGCTCCTCCCCTTCAGTCTTGCACAGGCGTACCGGCTCCTCCCCATCAGTCTTGCACAGGTGTACTGGCTCCTCCCCTTCAGTCTTGCACAGGTGTACCGGCTCCTCCCCTTCAGTCTTGCACAGGTGTATCGGCTCCTCCCCTTCAGTCTTGCACAGGTGTATCGGCTCCTCCCCTTCAGTCTTGCACAGGTGTACCGACTCCTCACCTTCAGTCTTGTACAGGTGTACCGGCTCCTCCCCTTCAGTCTTGCACAGGTGTACCGGCTCCTCCCCTTCAGTCTTGCACAGGTGTACCGGCTCCTCCCCTTCAGTCTTGCACAGGTGTACCGGCTCCTCCCCTTCAGTCTTGCACAGGTGTATCGGCTCCTCCCTGTCAGTCTTGCACAGGTGTACCGGCTCCTCCCCTTCAGTCTTGCACAGGCGTACCGGCTCCTCCCCTTCAGTCTTGCACAGGTGTACCGGCTCCTCCCCATCAGTCTTGCACAGGTGTACTGGCTCCTCCCCTTCAGTCTTGCACAGGTGTACCGGCTCCTCCCCTTCAGTCTTGCACAGGTGTATCGGCTCCTCCCCTTCAGTCTTGCACAGGTGTATCGGCTCCTCCCCTTCAGTCTTGCACAGGTGTACCGACTCCTCACCTTCAGTCTTGTACAGGTGTACCGGCTCCTCCCCTTCAGTCTTGCACAGGTGTACCGGCTCCTCCCCTTCAGTCTTGCACAGGTGTACCGGCTCCTCCCCTTCAGTCTTGCACAGGTGTACCGGCTCCTCCCCTTCAGTCTTGCACAGGTGTACCAGCTCCTCTCCTGGACTGAACTAATTTACCCTGATTTCACTGCACACTGAGAGCTTCTCACAATATACATTAGAAGCTGCAGCAAGTCAGAAGGAGCTCCGCCTCATTTCCTGGCTGGAGGACGTCTTGCATGATCTACCCCAGTGGTCTCCAAACTGCGGCCTGGGGGCCAGATAAGGCCCTATGCTTGCCATTATCCGGCCCTTGGGGCACTATTCCTATCTCTGACATTAACAATGGGACATGATTCCTCCTTCTGACACCAATAATAGGGCAATATTCCTCCCACTGACACCAATGATGGGGCACTATTCCTCCCACTGACACCAATGATGGGACACTATTCCTCTCACTGACTCCAATGATGGGGCAATATTCCTCCAACTGACACCAATGATGGGGCACTATTCCTTTTACTGACTCCATTGATGGGGCACTATTCCTCCCACTGATACCAATGATGGGGCACTATTCCTCCCACTGACACCAATGATGGGGCAATATTCCTCCCACTGACACCAATGATGGGGCACTATTCCTCCCACTGACACCAATGATGGGACACTATTCCTCCCACTGACACCAATGATGGGGCACTATTCCTCTCACTGACTCCAATGATGGGGCAATATTCCTCCAACTGACACCAATGATGGGGCACTATTCCTTTTACTGACTCCATTGATGGGGCACTATTCCTCCCACTGACACCAATGATGGGGCACTATTCCTCCCACTTACACCAATAATGGGACTCTATTCCTCCTTCTGACACCAATAATAGGGCAATATTCCTCCCACTGACACCATTGATAAGGCACTATTCCTCCCACTGACACCAATGATGAAGCACTATTCCTCTCACTGACTCCAATGATGGGGCAATATTCCTCCAACTGACACCAATGATGGGGTACTATTCCTCTCACTGACTCCAATGATGGGGCAATATTCCTCCAACTGACACCAATGATGGGGCACTATTCCTCTCACTGACTCCAATGATGGGGCACTATTCCTCTCACTGACTCCAATGATGGGGTACTATTCCTCTTACTGACTCCATTGATGGGGCACTATTCCTCCAACTGACACCAATGATGGGGCACTATTCCTCCAACTGACACCAATGATGGGGTACTATTCCTCTTACTGACTCCATTGATGGGGCACTATTCCTCTCAGTGACTCCAATGATGGGGCAATATTCCTCCAACTGACACCAATGATGGGGTATTATTCCTCTCACTGACTCCATTGATGGGGCACTATTCCTCCCACTGACACCAATGATGGGCATGATTCCTCTCACTGACACCAATGATGGGGCACTATTCCTCCCACTGATACCAATGATGGGGCACTATTCCTCTCATTGACTCCAGTGATGGGCATGATTCCTCTCACTGACACAAATGATGGGGCACTATTCCTCCCACTGACACCAATGATGGGGCACTATTCCTCTCACTGACTCCATTGATGGGGCACTATTCCTCTCATTGACTCCAATGATGGGCATGATTACTCTCACTGACACCAATGATGGGGCACTATTCCTCCCACTGATACCAATGATGGGGCACTATTCCTCTCATTGACTCCAATGATGGGGAACTATTCCTCCCACTGAGACCAATGATGGGGCACTATTCCTCTCATTGACACCAATGATGGTGCATTGTTACAGAGAGGACATTTTCTACTTCCTCTGGCCACAGTCCGGCCTCTCTAAAGTCTGAGGGATAGTAAACTGGCCCTTTGTTTAGAAAGTTTGGAGACCCCTGATCTAGCCCTTTCCTCCAAAGCCTGACTGTCCCTGGCCCCACCCCTTTCCTCCCCAGCCAGGCTGTCCCTGGCTCCGCCCCTTTCATTAATTGGATTTCATTTTTCTTTCAATTGTACCACTACCCCCTTAGGAGTTGCTGAGTTTTGGGAACCCCTACAGCTCTGCACAGCCAGGCAACACACATTTTCTTTCACATGTTGCATTGAGAGTCAGAAAACAGTCCTTGAGTTTGGTTTTGTGATTTTATTAAGGCGTTGATAACCTGGATGGGGTTGAGGGGTGTATGGGATGCCAAGGGAACTGCGAACTTGAGTACAAACTCCTTAGCAACTCTGTACAGATGTGGACAAAAATAGTCTCTCCTTAAAGAGAAATTCCAGCTCTCTGGTGTACCTCTTCAGACCCCATATGAATCCTCCTCTACACCCAGCTTCACTGAGGGTAATCCCTGGGCAAGGGGGCCCACAAACTGCCAATTTAGCACAGTAGCCCCGGATGAGAAGCTAGTTGGGTTTTCCACCTGACTGCCCTCTCCGCTTATGCAAACCAGGTGGTGTGGGATTACTCACACTGTCCTTTCTGATAGCTTAATGGGTTGGTGGCTGCCTCCAGGCCCTTCACTAGGCTGGCTTCTTCCCTGCTGCTCAGGATGTCCTCCCTTGAAGATGGTGGAGATTCTTTTCTCCAGCACCTGCCTATAGGCAGGCCCTTTCCCTGGGTCCCCTCTCAGGCTCCACACTCCAGTCCCTCATTTCATCTTTCATCCGACTCTCTCCCTTCTACCCAGGCTCTGAGATACTTAAGGGTTGCTTTGGTCACCATGTCCAGCCTCCTGCCAGGAGATAGGTCAAGGTCCCTTAACCGTGCAAATCCAAGCTTCCTCCCTGCCTCCATCCCTCCTCCAGAAAGCTCTCAGATTTCTGGAGAGGGCGGAAGGGCTTCACAAGCTCTGACCTTCAGAACCTCCCTAGCCTGTCCTGAGGTGAATTCCTGCCTCACTCACAGGCTGACTCATCCCAGGCTGCTATTCAGCCTCTGACTGAAAAAAAAAGACCTAGCTAACCTGGAGGATGTTACACAATCATAGAGGATCAGCATCACATGTGGACATTTCATAGGGTGGTCTGCATGCAAATACAGCCTGCCTAGGAGAACCCACACCTCCACAGCGAAACCCACCCATAAGGACATTTGTATATTTGCAAACTCCTCCCACTGCTTGCATTAGGGCTGATGGCTCTCGAGAGGAGTACTGAGGCAAGGTGGTGAGATATTATCAGAAAGCTATGTACAACACCCTGCCATCCCTTCCCACCAGACTGTACTATATAGAGAAGCACAGAGACCCCAGCACAGTGAATGAGCTGTTACAGAAAGCTCTTGGTCTCTGGTTATGATTGGGAACCAGAGGAACCAATTAAACAGTCAATCATAGTGGTTGCGTGATCTTGAAGCCTGCCCATCCCACCCACTGGGAGGGGGTGGGAAAGCGTGAAGTCAGAATTTTTGTGTCATTTTTTTTTTCTTTAATATGAAAAAAGTCAAATAACATGCAGCCTTAAAACCACCTTACCTTTCTCTCTCCTTTTGACCCCAATGCAAAAAATGGTGGCATTTGTCAAAATGATGTCCACGTGAAAAATGCCACTTTCTCTTATGCTTAGTGACAATAAATAAAGATTCAAAGATTCAACTTCGGGATACCTATAACAGAGGACTACAAGAAAGAATGCCGAAAATAGTGCAAATATCTCCCAACCTTCCGAGATGAGAAAGAGGGACATCTCTTAGCTCAAAAGACACACTCTTGCCACACCCCTTAGTTTCAGACCACAAAGAATTAATATGAAAAAAAATTGGTTAAATCCACTATTACTTTTTTCCTTATATCAGATTTTCTAAATAACAAATGAAATAATATAAACAGACCCAAAAATAATGCAGGGTCTGATTGGAGTTCAGTGGTCAGGTGGTAGGGAACAGCTGCAGAGGGGCTACTGGAAGTTCACTACAGAAGGTCGATGATGGAAGAAAATTGTCCCACCTGTCCTCCCTGGAAAGGTAAGATGGTTACAAAATAGTGAGCCCACCTGGTGTTACAGATTTCCCCATTGGTTACCATTGTTATATCGGAGGCTCTGTTCCTTGGGAAGTCAGAAATGGTCAGTTCTGTAGATGTCCACGAGCCAGTGTGGATGGGACAAGGGTTGATTTTGGTTAAACCTTTTTGGCTAGTGGACACCAACGACAAGAGCAGCAGGCCTTACTTGATAGGAGTTTAATGGTCAGGTGGTATACAAAAAAGATCTGCAGAGGTAGAATCCACTAGGAGGTCATTGCAGAAGGTCAATGAAAGAAGAAAGTTGTCCCACCCGCCCTGCCTCGCTTACTCTTGAGAACACGTTTAGATTTTTATGTGATTGTCACTACAGAATGGCTGGTTAGGGGGTCTTTGGATATCTGAAAAGGTAAGAGGGTTACAAAGCAAAGGGCCCACCTGATGGCATGGTGTTCCCTATTGGTGGCAGTTTTTTTAACAAGGCTCTGTTCTCAAAGCCAGTGGGGTGCAACTGGGATAGGGGTGATTTTAGTTTAGCTTTTTTGGATAGTGGACACCAAAGGCCCCCTTTTCAGTCATTATGTTGACTCTGGGACAGTCCAGATTATATCCATGGCACTCAAATGTCCCTCATATGGAGACAGTTGACTGTAGAACAGCCCAGATGGTTCTATAGTCATGGCACTCAACTGTCCCTCATATGGGGAGTTGACTGTTGGACAGTCGAGATTTATATTCGTGGAACTAAATGATCCCTCATATAGAGACAGATTACTGTTGGACAGCCTAGATGGTTCTATAACCATGGCACTCAACTGTCCCTCATATAGGAAGAGTTGACTAATGGACAGTCAAGATTTATATCCATAGCACTCAACGGTTCCTCATACGTATGCAGACAGTTCACTGTTGTACAGCCAAGATGGCTCTTTAGTAATGGCATTCTACTACCGCTCATATAGAGATATCTGACTGTTGGACAGCCCAGATTGATATCCATGGCACTCAACTGTCCCTCATATAAAGACAGTTGACAGTTGGACAGCCCAGGTGGTTCTATAGCCATGGTACTCAATTGTCTCCAAAATAGAGATAGTTGACTGTTGGACAGCCCAGATTTATATCCATGGCACTCAACTGTCCCTCATGTGGAGACAGTTGACTATTGAACAGCCCAGATGGTTCTATAGCAATGCCACTCAACTGTTCCTTCTATGGGGAGAGTTGACTGTTGGACAGTTAAGATTTATATCCATGGCACTCAATGGTCCCTCATGTGGAGACAGCTGACTGTTGGACAGCCCAGATGGTTTTATAGTCATTGCACTCAACTGTCCCTCTTATGGAGACAGCCAACATTTTGACAGCCCAGATCTACACTCACCAGCCACTTTATTAGTTACACCTGTTAAATTGCTTGGTAACATAAATTGCTAATCAGCCAATCAATTGGCAGCAACTCAATGCATTTAAGCATCTAGATGTGGTGAAGATGACTTGCCGAAGTTCAAACCGAGCATCAGAATGACAAAAAAAGGGGATTTAAGTGACTTTGAACATGGCATGGTTGTTGGTGACAGACAGGCTGGTCTGAGTATTTCAAAAACTACTGCTCTACTGGGATTTTCACTCAAAACCATCCCTAGGGCTTACAGATAATGATCCGAAAAAGAGAAAATATCCAGTGAGTTGTGTGGAGGAAAATGCCTTGTTGATGTCAGAGGTCAGAGGAGAATGGGCAGACTGGTTGCTACGACATTCAGATGGTAGGGTCAGAATTTGGTGTAAACAACATGAAAGCATGGATCCATCCTGCCTTGTATCAACAGTTCAGGCTGGTGGTGGTGGTATCATGGTGTGGTGGATCCATCCTGCCTTGAATCAATGGTTCAGGCTGGAGGTGGTGGTATCATGGTGTGGTGGATCCATCCTGCCTTGTATCAACGGTTCAGGCTGGAAGTGGTGGTATCATGGTGTGGTGGATCCATCCTGCCTTGAATCAACGGTTCAGGCTGGAGGTGGTGGTGTAATGGTGTGGGGGATATTTTCTTGGCAATAGCAAGGTGTACCTAATAAAGTGGTCGGTGAGTGTACAGTATATCCATGGCACTCAACTGTCCCTTAAATGGAGACAGTTGACTGTTGGACAGCCCAGATGGTCCTGTAACTATGGCATTCAACTGTCCCTCATATTGGGAGAGTTGACTTTTGGACAGTTGAGATTTATGTCCATGGCACTCAAATGTCCCTCATATGGAGACAGCTGACTGTTGGACAGCCCAGATGGTTCTATAGCTATGGCATTTAACTGTTCCTTATATGGAGACAGTCAACTTTTTTACAGCCCAGATCTATATTCATGGTACGCAACTGTCCCCCATACAGAGAAAGTTGACAGTTGGGCAGCCCAGATGGTTTTATAGCCATGGCATGCAACTGTCCTTCATATGGAGAAGTCCACTTTTTGACAGCCCAAATCTATCTTCATGGCACTAAACTTTCCCTCATATGGAGAGATTTGACAGCTGGACAGTCACCAAGTGCAGCTGGTTGATGAAGAAAAAAAATATTCTTCAAATCCTTATAAACTGTTCAGTTTTATAGATTGCCCTGATGGAACTTTGTGGTCCCAGATAAGTTCTTCCTTTTCTTCACTAGCTCCAAGGCTAAACGTCCCTCTGAATTATTCCAAAATGTTGTCAGCTATAATTTTCATCAATTTGGGTTGCAAGCTTTGCATAAATGTAAAGGGCCCTCAAATGAAAATCGCAAGATTGCCACATCTTTATTTATTACTATGCCACAAACTCGGCAAGAGTCTCATATATCACGTCCCGAAATCATCTCCAGGAGGGTTTCACAAGTCTCGCCGGCAAGTCAGAACGCGAAGGTCACTTTGTCACACTAGATTACGTTTTATAGACCGCGGGCTGACTTTTCTTTTTGTCTTTTTTTTTTTCCTTTGCTAATTTAATTGATGTCTCCATTCTGTCTGATCTCCCCTCCTCTATAAGACAATTCCAACCCACCGCTGTCATGTCTAAAAAAAAATTGCCATTCCCCCTCTCATCACCGGCATTCAACGGCCAAAAAGGCCAGGTGGTGATGTTTGTAAATGGCAATACCATCTATAAAAGGCAGATTTATTGTTTGATGCTAAAGAACAAAGCACAGCTTGTATGCTAATAAATTCATAACCTAAGCCTATTTAAATATATATTTGTTGGAATAAATATATATACAACTCCAGACTTTGTGAACCACTTCTTACTAGAGGAACGTTAAAAATTGTGCAAAAAAAGGCTTCATATACTGCGAGGGTAGATCTAGTCACCTATTCACTCTGAAATTCCTGCTATAGAAAGTCATATATGTAATACCTTGGATATACACTATATTGCCAAACATATTGGGACCCCCCTCCATGTCATGTGATTCAGGTGTTCCAATCCCCTCCAAATCATGTGATTCAGGTGTTCCAATCCCCTCCCAATCATGTGATTCAGGTGTTCCAATCCCCTCCTAATCATGTGATTCAGGTGTTCCAATCCCCTCCCAATCATGTGATTCAGGTGTTCCAATCCCCTCTATATCATGTGATTCAGGCGTTCCAATCCCCTCCATATCATGTGATTCAGGTGTTCCAATCCCCTCCCAATCATGTGATTCAGGTGTTCCAATCCCCTCCCAATCATGTGATTCAGGAGTTCCAATTCCCTCCCAATCATGTGATTCAGGTGTTCCAATCCCCTCCCAATCATGTGATTCAGGTGTTCCAATCCCCTCCCAATTATGTGATTCAGGTGTTCCAATCCCCTCTCAATCATGTGATTCAAGTGTTCCAATCCCCTCCCAATCATGTGATTCAGGTGTTCCAATCCCCTCCCAATCATGTGATTCAGGTGTTCCAATCCCCTCCCAATCATGTGATTCAGGTGTTCCAATCCCCTCTCAATCATGTGATTCAGGTGTTCCAATCCCCTCCCAATCATGTGATTCAGGTGTTCCAATCCCCTCCCAATCATGTGATTCAGGTGTTCCAATTCCCTCCCAATAATGTGATTCAGGTGTTCCAATCCCCTCCCAATCATGTGATTCAGAGTTTGGGCAAGGACACAGGGGCCCCATGATCCCCTATTGCCCGGGGGCCCCATGAGTTGTCAGTGTCAGGAATCAGGGTATGACCAGAGGTGTGTGGACTGACACAGGGAAACGCAGGCTTCAGATATGTTATAAACAATATAATTTATTAATACTAACAATACAAAACGCAGTGCAATACTAAACCTAAATACAGTGCAAACAAACCAAACCAAACCACCCACAGATAACAATACATACAATGCAAGGGTCATCAGGCAGGCCGGGTCAGTAGCAAACGGGCAAACGGAGTACCAGGAACAGGCGGGAGAGTGGTCGGGGTCACAAGCTGGGTTCAGTAACTCATGGGCAGCACGGTGCAGAGGGTCAGGCAGAGAATGGTCAGGGTCACAAGCCAGGGATCAAACAGGAGAAGTCAGCAGAGGTCAGGATCAGGCAGGGTCGGCAATAAGTCAGACAGGAACAGGAACAGGAATACAGGATACCAGATACAGGGGCCCATGGAAAAACACTCACCACGGCCCTGACTGTGAGTCTGGCCATTCCTTAAATACAACCCCAGCAATCAGCTTTAGGTGTTTGGCTGACTGCAGGGGTGAGTCTCTGATTGCTGAGAGCACCCGCTGGCCAGCCCTGGTACTGCAGCCCACAAGGCAGGTGAGTCCCACCATTATTGGCAAGTCCATTCCTGACAGTCAGTCCGCCCCTACGGGTAACCATTACTCCCAACCCCCTTCGCAGCTCCCCCTTTTATCTCAGGGTTCGCTTAGTGCTCACAGCACCCGTTCTCCTCTTCGGGATGTATTTAGTCCTTACGCACTTCCTCTGCCCCCTCACCTTGCCCCTACACGATTTTAGATACATAGAGGAGAAAATGCCTGAACTTACCCGTCTTGTGGCTTTTCGATGCCTTATTATGGTTTTTGGGTATTAAATGCCTTCACCCTTGATGTGACTGTTTGTCGCCTCTTCTAATTGGCTATCACTAATTTCATTGATATTATGCATGCGATGCGATCATTGTCTATGTCTGTTTACATGACCATCTCTCTATGTATGGCTTTTGTTCATTTTTTTCCCCCCTTTTTTCGTACTAATTGTATATTTTTATGCTATGTACTTTCCTAATAAGCTTTATGAAAAAAAAAAACACTTGGATGGGGTCTAGGGGTATATGGGATGCCCAAGAAACTGTAGAACTTGAAGATCAACTTCTTAGCAGCTATGTACAAAAAATGTAGACAACAAAAAAAATCTAATAATTTGCACTGTTCCTTTTTGGTTTACCTCCTCAAACCCTGGATGAATCCTCCTCTCCAACCATCTGTACTGAGGGTATTCCTAAGCAAGAGGTCCCAGAAGCTTGCAGTTAAGCAATCCTGGATGAGGACTAGTTGGGTATTACACTTCCCATTATCTGGCCTAGGGGGTGTAGTAGTACTCACACTGTCCTGTTGACACAGTGGGTTGGTAGCTGCTTTCAGGCCTTTCACTGGGCTGGTCCCTTCCCTGCTGCTCAGGATGTCCTCCCTAGGAGACTTTGGGCAGTGGAGAGCCTCCTATCCAGCAACCAGCCTGTAGGTAGTCTCCCCTCCCTGGGGTCCCCTCCCAGGCTCCATACTTCAGCCTTCCTCTCAGTCCATCCTCCGCCTGACTTCCCTGCTGCTCAGGCTCTGCCACTTTTAAGGGTTGCCCTGATCACCATGCCTGGCCTCCTGCCTGAGAATTAAGCAAGGTCCCTCAAACATGCAGATCTGGGCTTTCTCCCCTCCTTCACCCCTCTTCCAGAAAGTTCTTATAGTTTCTAGAAGGGTGGGAGGGCTCCAGAAGAGACCCGTAGAGCCTTTAAGCCTGTCCTGAGGTGAACTCCTGCCTCACTCCCAGGCTGCTACTCAGCCTCTATCTGACAAAAAAAATCATACCTAACTAACCTGGAGGGCTTTACACTAGGAAGCAGGGGTGCACTGACCATTCGAGCACTCAGGCACTGCCCAAGGGC
Organism: Staurois parvus; assembly: GCF_062004578.1. Classification (NCBI taxonomy): domain Eukaryota; kingdom Metazoa; phylum Chordata; class Amphibia; order Anura; family Ranidae; genus Staurois; species Staurois parvus. Next base: position 85,204 of record NW_028319656.1, read on the forward strand.
CCGGGGTCAGTGGGGGGCCCCATGAGATGCCCCTGGTACCTTTTATAGGCTTTTTCATAGTCTTTTTTGGGTGTGGGCGAGGACACTGGGGCCACATGATCCCCTATTGACCGGGGGCCCCATGAGTTGTCAGTCCGCCCCTACGGGGTCAGTAGGGGGCCCCATGAGATGCTCCTGGTACCTTTTATAGGCCTTTTTGGGTGTGGGCGAGGACACTGAGGCCACATAATCCCCTATTGCCCGGGGGCCCCATGAGTTGTCAATCCGCCCCTACGGGGTCAGTAGGGGGCTCCATGAGATGCCCCTGGTACCTTTTATAGGCTTTTTCATAGGCTTTTTTGGGTGTAGGCGAGGACACGGGGGCCACATGATCCCCTATTGCCCGGGGGCCCCATGAGTTGTCAGTCCACCCCTGCTAGGAAGGTCTCCTCTGGCAAGGTACTCCCCTTGCCAAGGGGGACCCCTTGAGGGTATGTGGCCTGTTATGGTTTAGGAGGGGGACACCACTTGTGTCCTCCCTCCTCTCTTTGAACAGCCATCCCACTTCTTGCAACAGGCCTGAGGGCTGTTGAGAGGAGTACTGAGGTAGGGTGCTGTGAGGTTTTCAAAAGCACCTCGCTGGTACCTCGCACCAGCCACGATCTGCCTGCATTGCATAGAGAAGCAGAGACCCAGTGATGACATCATTGAGTTTAACATAAGGTATATAATTTATTTTTTAAAAAAATGTAATTATCATGTTAATGAGGGGGGAACCTGGGAAGGCAAAATATAAGCAGAATAAACATCTTCTGTTCTCCATGGTTGCTCTGTCAGCGCTCTCCTTGGTTTGTGACCTTTTAGAGGAAACATAATAATAACAATAAACAAGAATCGAGTATAATATTCTCTTTCTGGTAACTCCTCTCATTACTGGCTGTTGCCAAGTGTCCCTCCGAGCTCGTTGTACGGTCACTGTCACCCCTCAGGAGCGTAATAATAAATACAATCCAGCTAGACTCGTATTGTGCACCCTCGGCTGTCACCGCGCCGGAGCAGATTGTCACAAATTGTTCCGTGTGGGCTGATGACTCATTTTGCACCATATTGGAATCCATCGAATATGCAAAGCAGAATCTGCGGCCAAAGACACACAGAGAGGATCATCATTTCTTCTTCACAAATGAAGCTGCAATACGATGTTGTGGAACAATTCGAAACAATGCGGGAATATCGTTCTTATGTTATTGGTCATGAGTTGTCAAAGTCAGAAGATTTGGACTTCTACTATTTGATATACACTCAGCGGCGGACTGACCATTCGAGCACTTGGGCACTGCCCGAGGGCCCGGAGTCAGTAGGGGGCCCCATGAGATGCCCCTAGTACTTTTCATTGGCTTTTACATAGGCTTTTTTGGGTGTGGGTGAGGACACAGGGGCTCCATGATCCCCTATTGCCCGGGGGCCCCATGAGTTGTCAGTCCGCCCCTGCATACACTATATTGCCAAAAGTATTGAGCCGCCAGCCTTTCCAACTTTAATGGCCCCCCATTCTTAGTCCGTAGGGTTCAATATTGAGTTGGCCCTGCCCTTTCTCCGCACATGACCTTTAATGGCCCCCCAGTCTTAGTCCGTAGGGTTCAATATTGAGTTGGCCCCACCCTTTGCAGCTATAACAGCTTCAACTCTTCTGGGAAGGCCGTCCACAAGGTTTAGGAGGGTGTCTATGGGAAGGTTGGACCATTCTTCCAGAAGCACATTTGTCAGGTCAGGCACTGTTGTCGGGGGAGGAGGCCTGGCTCGCAGTCTCCGCTCTAATTCATCCCAAAGGGGTTCTATGGGGTTGAGGTCAGGACTCTGTGCAGGACAGTCAAGTTCCTCCACCCCAAACTGGCTCCTCCATGTCTTTATGGACCTTGCTTTGTGCACTGGTGCGCAGTCATGTTGGAACAGGAAGGTGCCATCCCCAAACTCTTCCCACAAAGTTGGGAGCATTAAATTTTCTAAAATGTCTTGGTACGGTGACGCTTTGGGAGTTCCCTTCACTAGAACTAGGGGGCCAAGCCCAACTCCTAAAAAACAACCCTGCACCATAATTCCTCTTTCACTAACTTTACACTTGTCTCAATGCAATCAGACAAGTACCATTCTCCTGGCAAACGCAAAACCCAGGCACATCCTTCGGATTGCCAGAAAGAGAAGTGGGATTGGTCACTCCAGAGAACATGTCTCTACTGCTCTAGAGTCCAGTGGCAGCGTGCTTTACACCACGGGATCTGACGCTTTGCATCGTACTTGGTGATGGAAGGCTTGGATGCAGCTGCTCAGCCACAGAAACCCATTCCATGAAGCTCTCTACGCACTGTTGTTGGGCTCACCTGAAGGCCACACCAAGTTTGGAGGTCTTTAGCTATTGACTCTGCAGACAGTTGGTGACTTCTGCGCACTGTGCGCTTCAGCATGCGTTGACCCCACTCTGTCATGTGACGTGGCCTACCATTTGGTGGCTGAGTTGCTGTTGTTCCCAGTTGCTTCCACTTTGTTATAATCCTTCTAACAGTTGAGCGTGAAATATTTAGTAGCTAGGAAATGTCACGGATGGACTTATTGCACAGGTGGCAATAAGTCCTGGTAGAGGTCAGTCCAATATTTTCTGCTGCAAACGACTGTGCTCAGATTCTTAGGAGGAAGACTGGAGCCTTCAAGTTGCTGCTTAATGTTACTGCAGTATCGAAGTTACCCCACACCCATCCAAGTTCAATTTCAATAAAGCATCAGAAAGGAATACCCACAGAATGATAATTGAGCCAAAAGAGTGATTGTATCTGCACATCTGGCTGAAGCAACTACGGGTAAAGAGCCTAGGGTCCTAAACAGCAGGTTCCTATGGGACTGAGCGCTAAATACCCCTTTTTTTTTTTTTTTTAATAAAAGAACACTACGGCTTCAGCCTTTGTCCCCTAGGCAAGAATGACATAGCCCCAGCAACCCACAGCCTCCTGGGATAACAATGCCATGCCTCCCAGGGGGCTTCCAGTGGCATCACTAGGGTTGGTGTCACCTGGTGCCGTAAAACATGGCATCACCCAGCCCCAATAATTTTTGCAACCTGTGTTTGGGGTGATGTTAACTTTGCACTGACATCTGCAGCAGAACACAAGACAGTGCAACTGGAATGCGGTGTGGGAAGCCACATGGGAACATGGCTGTCCTGCACTGCATTCTAGTGTGAAAGACCCTAAAACTGTGAAGCAGTCCTATGCAGCCGAGGATAGTGGAGCAGGGAACTCTCTCAGGGCTTGTTCACATTGGTACACGGTTTGGGAAACCCTCATTCCCTGCACGTTTCCCGCATTGCATTCCAAATGCAATGCCCTTGCGAACTGCAGTGGGTGTCAATGCAAAGTTCAGGATACCCCAAATGCAGGTAGCAATTGCAGTGCGTTTGCCCGAACCATATCACATGGTACAGAAATACTATGCAAGTCAGGTGCAATTCAGTTCCAAAAGAAGTGTTCACTACTTTTGGTGTGGTGTGATTTCAGCCCATTTGAAATGAATGGGCTAAAATCGTACTGCATCAAACTGCACTCGGATCACATGTGCATCGCACAGGAAGGCACAGCCGGTGTCTTCACGGTAAATCAGCCACTGTCAAACAAAGTTCTGCCTGCTGGATTGGCTCCTATAATAGACGTCACACTGATCCAATTTTCTGACATTGGACCAATGTGCTGCCCATCATAGGAGCCAATCCAAGAGGTGGGACTTTGTTTGACAGCGGCCGGTGTACCATGAAGACACCTGCGTCTCAGCTCCAAGCGGTGATAGATGCCTTCTCTGTCTGCTCCGGCCAGCTCTCTTCCCCATTTACACTGTGATCGGATGCAGTGTGTCACAGATTTCAGGGGGCATCAGAGTGGCCTAGGGGCCTAGTCTGTCCCTGCAGTCACCCCTCTGGTGGGTGTCACCGGTAACCAGTCTGCAACCCCCCCCTCACCCCCATAGTGACACCACTGGGGCTTTGGATAATACATGCCACAATGTAGGCACTGGAAATTCTGTGCATGTGCCGTGATGTATCCTGCACCATGCACACGTGCAGCGGCTCACCCTCAGTGAGCTGTCAGGAAGAAGAAGCCAGCCCACTGATGGCAGCTTGGCATGCAGGGGGCTAGCAATGGATACCAGCTGACATGTTAGATTCCCTGGGTGGGGGTTGGGATGTGTATGGTGTTTAAAGAAAACTAACCCGATTAGATAATATAGGTTTGGGGGGGGGGTGTAAGAAAGGAGTGAAGTTCCTCTTTAAGAGCAGCATGGTCAGTGCAGCTCTTTCAGGTATTTATTACCTCTCACAGAGATCACAGAACACCCCCTTTAAAATGTCCCAGACTTGAAGTAGTAGTCCCTCTAGGGAGCCTGGGACTGCTGTAGGTGATTGGAGAGCATCCCCCTGTAATTAAAGACCCCCGAAATGACATATGTTACATCATGTCCTAATTCACAGCTGTCATTCCTTGGCTACCATAGCCAAAGACACAGCTAATCAAGCACAATCTGTTCTTGGTTAGCTGCAAAGGAGGGCTAGCTGATGTCTCCATACAGAAGACCTGTCACTTGCCCAAAGCTATCACATAGGGGCTGGTTAGGGTTAATTTCACGCTTAGTCTAGGGGAGAGGGGAAGAGGCTTTACTTACCCCCCACTCCCTCCTCGGTGTCATCACATAAAATAAATGGTAATGGTCCCTACATTTGTCTTGATGATGTCAGGACCTTAGACCAAAGTACATATTCACCAGCACACCATGGATCTCCAATATGGTCCAAAAAAGGTTTTTATTGATGAAGGGGTCCTGCGTGGCTCCGAAACGTTGCAGTTTCTTTTGTGATATGATCTTTTTGCAATAAAAGCCATAATGGAGATCCATGGTGTGGTGGCGAATATGTACGTTTGCCTACAATGTTTCCAGTCCCAGCTAGTAGTCACTACAGCACCCACCATTGATGAGCCGTACTTCCAGGAATGTGTGCGATGGGAATATAGATAATGAAGGACCTTAGACCAGACTAGTACAGTGGAGGATTGGTTAAGTAAATCTAATTTAACAAGTCCCCTAGACCGAATCGAGTAACTAATCCTTACAGTCTGGGCCGAGACAAGGGAGGAGAGCAGGAAGGGCCGTTGCCCTGGGTGCTGTGGTATCATGTGAGGTAGGGGGGATCCGACTGGAGAGTTCCTGCAACTACAAGATGACAGGAGTAGTGACAGCAACATCACTGCTTCTATCAGTTTAGTGTGGAAAGTGACAAGTGGAATCAAGAGAGCAGAAGAGAGCCAGTAGGAGGTGCAGGCTGTGCTTTCTCTCCCCTCCAGCTCGTCTTCCTGCCACTGCAGCGTTCCTGTATAAGGACTCTCAGATCTGGACTGTGCCCCAATCCCCTCACAGCAAGGAGGGATAAGGAAACCCTGGGGTTCAAAGATGTGTGCTGGGAGGGGGGATTTCAGCAGGGGGGGGGGGAATTGTACTAATTGTAGGAGGAGAGGAAGTTTTTGTTTGGGGAGAATTTTAGCTTGCAGGGGGAATAAATTCTTAGGGGGTTAGCGTGCAGATTAGTGCTTGATTTTTTTTGGGAGGGGGGGGTTGCTGACATATAATGCTCATACATTCTGGGGGATGGGGGGTGCAGTTTGGCATCTTCACCCTGGGCACTAGAAGGACCTTGTTCCGGCATTGCTTACATTGCCAGCACAGGAAGGGGCGCATTCAGGGGCGGACTGACCATTTGGAAACTCTGGCACTGCCAGAGGGTCCGGGGTCAGTAGGGGGCCCCATGAGATGCCCCTGGTACCTTTTTCATAGGCTTTTTTGAGTTTGGGCAAGAACACAGGGGCCCCATGATCCCCTATTGCCTGGGGGTCCCATGACTTGTCAGTCCGCCCCTGGGCGTATTTACCACAAGGCAAACAAGGCATTTGCCTAGGGCGGCATTTTTTTAGGGGGCAACACTGCCCCCTAGAAGAAGGGACATTTGCGGCATGGGGACCAGGTGGGATCCGAAAGAGACTGCAGATTGCTTGACGTTGCATGCAGAGTCCAACTGACGGTCCCGGGATGTCCAGAGCTATGAAGATGAGTGTCTCTCTCTCTTTCACCGTGGGTGTCAGTGGAAGGCTTTCTTGGGCGGGGGGGAGATGTGGCAGGGGTGTTGTTGGTCACTGTCAGGATCTCTCCATGGAGGGGTCTGGTGTTGGTCTCTCTGCCAAGGGAAGGGTCCAATTTTTGTGCCTAGGCCAGCACAAAACCTAAATACACCACTGGGGGCAGGCCCACCGGCAGGCGATAATGTTCAGGTTTCCTGGGGTCAGGCTTTAAGACTGCCTGGAGTGGAGTCATTTTGTGGATTTTCAAGAAGGTGAAGGGATTGGCGCCTCATCTATTTGGTGTTTGCAGACCTAGGAAACTGTCTGTGTAACCTCTCTGGAAATCCTAACTGGCTCTACTTCAATCCTGAGCTTGTTGAGATCCCCATCATTCATGTGAGTGATTCTGTTCCATGATCCTGAACCTCCCAAATATCACTGTAGCATTGCAATAAATAACAATAAGGATTGGAGTAGCGCATGAAGCGGGGAATCTTCTGGGGGAGTCTTGAGCTGTGCGAGATATCCAATGTATAATGGAATAAGACACAGTACAGCTGCCATACTCAGGACTCCATACCAAACTACGCACGTACAGACACATTTTCCTCCCTTCCTCGGAGCCTGTCATGCCTGACTGCCTGAAATTTGCTTCTGCGGCCTTTCAAGCAGCCAAGGACATTGGGGATGCGGCAACACGCTCGCCTGCTTGATAGATTTCATTTCAACAATTTATTGTTGAATGAGGAGCGAAAACGTGTTTGTGTAAAGAGATAACTTGCTTTGGGAAGGCGCTGCTGAACTACAACATCCATGATCCTCAACTGGTCTACAGCTAGGTGTATGGAGTCACGCCATGATCACTGGGCCTAGAACATGGGCAGGAACATTCTGTATTGGGGACACAAATGGCTTTTGATTCATTACCTTACTACTTTTTCTGATGTACACTGTAGGGGTGAAACAATACAGAATTCATATTTTACTTATACTATATGGCCGGCCAAGGGGCGGCACAGTGGCTTAGTGGTTAGCACTTCTGCCTTGCAGTAATTGGGTCATGGGTTTGATTCCCAACCATGGCGCCTCCTGCATGGAGTTTTCATGTTTTCCCTGTGTTCACGTGGGTTTCCTCCGAGTGCTCTGGTTTCCTCCCACACTCCAAGGACATGCTCGTAGGTTAATTGGCTTCTGTCTAGATTGTCCTAGTTTCATCCCTGGCCATGCAAGATCTCCTGCATGGTGGGGGGTTGGGGAAAGACCTGGCAACCTACCTTGTAAAATAATTGCTAAGAGAATTCATGGAAAAAGACGCTTGCGAGTGACGGTCCATGCAATCGCCAAGGGTCGGATACGACTGAATGGATAGATAGATAGATATAGCCAAGACTAGGCGGACCCCCTTCAAATAACTGGGTTCGTGGGTTTCCAGTGAAGGGGTATAACAGTTTGGAAAAGACCCATTTCTCTTCCAGCATGATTGTGTCACTTTGGGAGTCACTTTGGGTGGGGGCCCATGGAATGCAGCTCACTTTACAGAGGTGGGGAGACCCCTGTCTCAGCTTCCCCATATCCCTACTATGTGTAAGTCACCCTGTGCCTGTTAGGGGTACAGGGTGATCTGTCCTAATATTGGGGTGGGGGGTTGTTGATTGTTTAATGCCATGTGGTTGCATCCCATTGTTCTATTGTGTGTCTGGCTTGGGAGCAAACTATTATGGGATGTATGTGTTTATGTGTATTGGCTTGGTGGGGGGTGTCTCCAGCAGCCCTCCCTTCTGATGGGACTGTCTGTTGATGTGTCTCTTGTTGCTAAGTGTAGATTGCCAAGTTGCTAAGTGTATATAAAGCCAGTTCGAGTTTCAAATAAAGAGTTCCATGTTCAGACAGACTGGTGTCGTCTAGTCTTGTTTGGTAGGCTGTGGTGTCTTTGGTCGGTGTTCGGACGTGGAAGCGGTATTATAACGGAAGTACCCAAGTGCAGTCTGGGGTCAGTTCCATTACACTGTGTCCCTGTGCGAAAGCCAGCTCTGTAAAGACATGGTTTGACCTGTTTGGTGTTGAGGAGCTTGAGAGTCCTGATCTCAACCCTACTGTCCACTTTTGGCTTGAATTGGAATATCAGTTATAAGCCAGGTCTTCTCATCAATCAACAGTACCTGACTTCATAGATGTTCTTTTTTGGACGATGGGGATTCTAGCCTTCCCCTGCATTTTCAGATTTGTGGCAACAGTCTTAGAAATATTATTTTCAGTTCCAGCATGGCTGTGCACAAAGCTGGCTCCATAAAGAAATGGTTTGACCAGGTTGGTTGGAACTCGAATGTCCTGGACAGAATCTTGACCTCCACCCTAATGCCCACCTTTTAGTTGAATTGAGATGCCAATTGTGAGCCATCCATTATTATTATTATTACATCAAGTTTATATAGTGCCAAAGGGTTTGCTCAGCACTGTACAGTAGAGGGGGGGGACAATACATGAAACAGTACAGCAACAACAAACAGCACACGAGGGGTTAGAGAGCCCTACTCTTTCGAGCTTACAATCTAGGAGGGAGGGGGTAGTGGTACAGGAGGAAGTGGCTGTGGGGGATGGAGTGGTCCATCAACAGAACCTGACTTCACAGACATTCTTTTGGACGATAGAGGTTCTAGCCTTACCCTGCATTTCTATACTCATGGTATAATTGGCATCTTGGATATTATCTTTTCAGTTCTATCATGACTGAGCACAAAGGCAGCTCCAGACATAGATTGACCAGTTTGGTGCAAAGTGATCTGGCAGAAACTGATATCCTCAATACCTGTGAGTAGGTTAAGATTAGATAACGTTTTATTTACGCACACACTGTACACACATGTGGGGGCTCAACTTGCATCAGGACAAGTAGGGACGGGATAGGGAAACACTATCCTTTCCTGGAATCCTCCCAGTTGGGCACAGACCAGACACGACACATTCCTCCCTCAGAGACAGACGCTGTTGGCACACTGGACCTGCTCTGCATTACTGTTCTGAACTCTAAGTGTTCCCAGTCAGGTGTTCTCCCACTGGCCAGTTTGAATCTTTGGGCCATGACTTCAATATAGTTCTGTTAGTTGGAATTGTTCTTTATTTTAAACATTTCAGGGCAGGATCTCAGGATTCTGTTTTAACGAAAGCTGTGGATTAAGGGTCATGTTGACGGGTGTTGCTTTCCTGTGTTTGACATGCATTTGGAACACACATCAAATGCAGGTTCAGCGAAATCCTATGGACTTTAATTGAGCAGTACATATGGGAGTCTGGAGGCTGCGTTTGGCCTACTTTGCGTTGGATGCAGCATGCCCATTAAAGTGCATTTGAACTGCAGGCAAAGCTGGTCCAATGCAGCCTTTCCTACGATTATGTGCAATAGCACAAAACGTGTCAGAGAGGAGCTGCAACATCGTGACGTCACGCCGCTGGCACCACGTGGGTCCCGGTGGCCATCTTGGAGAGGTATTGCGGACAGCAGAGGAAGCAGTGAGGGAACTCCAGACCAGACCATACATACCCTTAAAGGGACCTCCAGCTGACCTACTGAGAGCGTATATCTCTAAATGCGTGATTTGATCTGGTGAGTGCGCAATTCTTGTATTACCGGGTACATCACCATACCATTGGATAGATGTTATTGATCACCAGCAATTGAAGATCATTACTGGATCTTCCATACATCACCGTTGTGGACATTTAATCAATAATATTGGCACTTTATTTAGCACCAGTGGTCACTTTACAGCAGTGGTTCTCAACCTTCCTAATGCCGCGACCCTTTAATACAGTTCCTGATGTTGTGGTGACCCCTAACCATAAAATTATTTTTGTTGCTACTTCATAATTTTACATTTACCCAGTAATTATAATTAATGAAGTGTTGTTTTACCTCCAATACTGCTGCTTTCAACACAGTAGCTGCTTTCTACACAGTAGCTGCTTTCAACACAGTAGCTGCTTTCTACACAGTAGCTGCTTTCTACACAGTAGCTGCTTTCAACACAGTAGCTGCTTTCAACACAGTAGCTGCTTTCAACACAGTAGCTGCTTTCTACACAGTAGCTGCTTTCAACACAGTAGCTGCTTTCAACACAGTAGCTGCTTTCTACACAGTAGCTGCTTTCAACACAGTAGCTGCTCTTTACACATGTGTGACTGGTCCACATAAGTACATTATGGCGCCAACCCTGACACCTACACCTGTATTTGTAGGGGGTGTATGTGATGGGGTTGGCACAATGATGTTATCACACCGGGTACTCGTATGTGGGCGTATGTGCATGTGGGCGGACCCAGCTGGAGACAGATAGAGGAGCGTGGCTTGGTTCTTAAGACCATCGGAAATATGTGTTTTCCGATGGTCTTAGGCGACCCCTGTGAAAGGGTCGTTCGACCCCCAAAGGGGTCGTGACCCACAGGTTGAGAACCGCTGCTTTACAGTGACAAAGATTTACGTCATCACTCAGTCACTTTATGGTTGATACAATACCACCTTGTTGCACATCACTAGTCACTTTATATTTAACTGAATATTGTGATATTTTTTCATTTATTTATTTAAGGTTTTATGTGATTATTGCATTTGACGCCTTTTATTGTGTGTAATATATATTTAGCGCTGCACCCATTTTTATATTGAGCCTTTCCTGTATTGTTCATTTGAAGCAACAACATGCATTTGAATGGAAAATGCAGCATTTGCCTTGAACATTCATTGAAATGGACCCCTAAAAATGGAACAAATTATTTTTGAAATGATATGCATACATCCCTGAATACATGCAGTCAAGAAAACAAATACCACTCCGACCTGTGTCGAGCTGCATACAGCTGCATGTAATTCAGCCTGGCATTGATTGTGACACGCTACCCTTGTACCCCAAAATGTTTGTTTTTCATGCTCTCCAAGGCACTTGATCCATGTGCGTAAGCCCTTAGTGAAAGGGCTAAAATCCACTTTAGATAAACCCCCTTGAGTTAAGAAGGAATGGGCACGCTCAGGGGTGGACTGACAACTCATGGGGCCCCCGGGCAATAGGGGATCATGGGGCCCCTGTGTCCTAGCCCACACCCAAAAAAGCCTATGAATGGTACCAAGGGCATCTCATGGTGCCCCCTACAGTCCCCGGGCCCTCGTGCAGTGCCTGAGAGCCCAAATGGTCAGTCCGCCCCTGGGCACGCTTTGCTATCAGGTCTTTGGCATTGCTGCAAATATCCACAAAAGCCTGTTCTGAAAACCTGGACGAATTTCAGGAATCCATCTAGTAACAGTCATGCAGAATCAAACAATTCATATTGAAAAAAAAAAGAGAGAGATAAGTAGCACCAGATATCCCTGTAATCTCAGCTCTTCATTTCTGTTTCTCTTCAAAAGCCCCGTATGAATACAAATATCTTACAAGGGTCAAAGGGGTGGTGACCCGAGATGATGATTCTCTTGGCTTCTCAACTCTTTTAGTATAGAGGTCATTCACATCCACAGTACATGATGAGATCACTGGGTTTTCTGGAAAGTAAGCTGCCTAATTCTAGTCATGAGGTCTCACAGCAGAGATATATATACAGTATATATATATTTTTATTAGGACACGTATACTGCTATGTGTAGTGCCAGTTTCTCCTACAATAGGACCTTGAATCTTGTTTGGAGGACTTACTATACACTTGACTGATGATCTGTGCTTCTCTCCCATACTGCCATATTGTGATGTAATGTGCCCAAAGACCTAGAGCCACCCATTCTACATACACTATATTGCCAAAAGTATTGTCTTTACATGTCTCACAGTCTTAGTCTAAAGGATTCAATATTGAGTTGGCCCCGCCCTTTGCAGCTATAACAGCTTCAACTCTTCTGGGAAGGACGTCCACAAGGTTTAGGAGGGTGTCTATGGGAAGGTTGGACCATTCTTCCAGAAGCACATTTGTCAGGTCAGGCACTGATGTCGGGGGAGGAGGCCTGGCTCGCAGTCTCCGCTCTAATTCATCCCAAAAGTGAGGTCAGGACTCTGTGCAGGACAGTCAAGTTTCTACACCCCAAACTCGCTCATCCATACCTTTTTGGACCTTGCTTTGTGCACTGGTGCGCAGTCATGCTGGAACAGGAAGGGGCCATCCCCAAAGTCCTCCCACAAAGTTGGGAGCATGAAATTGACCAAAATGTCTTGGTATGCTGACGCCTTAAGAGTTCCCTTCACTGGAACTAGGGGGCCAAGCCCAACCCTGAAAACAAACCCCACACCATAATCCCTCCTCCACCAAACTTTACACTTGGCACAATGCAGTCAGGCAAGTACCGTTCTCCTGGCAATCTCCAAACCCAGACACATCCATCAGATTGTTAGACAGAGAAACATGATTTATCACTCCAGAGAACACATCTCCACTGCTCTAGAGTCCAGTGGCGGCGTGCTTTACACCACGGCACCCAACGCTTTTCATTGCACTTGGTGATGGAAGGCTTGCAGGCAGCTGCTCAGCCATGGAAACCCATTCCATGAAGCTCTCTACGCACTGTTGTTGGGCTCATCTGAAGGCCACACCAAGTTTGGAGGTCTTTAGCTATTGACTCTGCAGACAGTTGGCGACTTCTGCGCACTGTGCGCTTCAGCATGCGCTGACCCCGCCCTGTCATGTGACGTGGCCTACCACTTGGTGGTTGAGTTGCTGTTGTTCTCAGTTGCTTAAACTTTGTTATAATCCCACTAACAGTTGATCGCGGAATAATTAGTAGCCAGGAAATGTCACGGATGGACTTATTGCACAGGTGGCCACCTATCACGGGACCACGCTTGGAGTCACTGAGCTCCTGAGAGTGACCCATTCTTTCACAAATGTTTGTAGAAGCAGTCGGCATGTCTAGGGGCTTGATTGTATACACCTGTGTCCATGGAGGGGATTGGAACACCTGAATTCAATGATTTGTAGGGGTTTCCCAATACTTTAGGCAATATAGTGTATCTCCAACAATGGAACCTTGGATTTTGTTTGGAGGTTCTAGCTGAAGAGCACAGCTACTAACATGCCCTGGACTAAAGATCTGTGCTTTTCTACTCACACTGCAACAAGTAGCATCACATTTTGATGTGCCTGAAGACCCGGAGTGAACCATCCCATGTTTCTCCTACAATGGGACCTTGAATCTTGTTAGCAAGTCTTAGCTTGAGAGCACAGCTACTCATATACCCTCGACTGAAGAACTGTTCATTCATACCCATACTGACACAAGTACCCAGTGCCCTGGAGAAGACCATTTCAGGTTTCTGCTAAAATGAGACCTTGGATCTTGTTTGGAAGTGATAGATGGGGAGCACAACTGCTCATATACCCTTATCTGAAACTCAGTGCTTCTCTACCAAGGGTGGACATCCTCTTCGACCGTGTGCAGAGCTTTGGGTAGGATGCACAGGGAGCAGTGAGGGATGAAGGAGACACCCCGGGGTTTATTTACTAAAGCTGGAGAGTCCAAAATCAGACTCCCTTCTGCATAGAAACCAATCAGCTTCTAACCTCAGCTTGTTCAATGAAGCTTTGGCAATGAAACCTGGAAGCTGATTGGTTTCTATGCAGAAGGGAGTCTGATTTTGCACTCTCCAGCTTTAGTAAATAAACCCCACCATGTCCAGAATGATTAGCCGATCAACCTTACCAGTCAATGGGGTGACAGATGTTGCAGCCAGATCACCCTGATGTCGCATTTTATTTTGAAAGAAGTTGTACATTTTGGTCCTCCAAAAATGCATATAGAGCACAAAAACATTTAAAGGGTCAGCCCATCCAAAATAAAAACAGGTATTTACAACTGTACTCCTGGCTCCCTGTCATCCACCCCCAAAACCCTAAATCTGAACCTTTACCAAAATGTTGTTTTAACTTGACCAAATCCGAAGTCCAATCCTGCGTCTTCTTTATTCTTCTGTGTACAAGAGATGGGCTGCTTCTTTAGGTGTCTACATCACTGCCCTTGTAATATGGACACTTCCTATTGGCAGTCAATCAGCGGGGTCTCTCAGGATCCAGAAGAGGAGCCTCAGTGGTGAAGTCAACAAAATGGGACTGTTGGGAACCAGCTGGTGTCGGCATATCTGCTAAGCCGGATCCAGACATCCAAGTACAGCACCAGTAAAGAAGCAGAGATAGGAATTATGGCTTTCTTTGCAAAAAAAAAAAAGATCCTGTCCTCCTATTGGGGGTATTCACTGCCAAATCCTTTGTCATAAGTATTGAAAGTGAGAGGAAATATTCCAACGACAATGTGACAATTAGAATTTCCCCTCAAGTACCATCACGATAGGTATCCCCTTCTTTCCCAGCCTGGCTGTCCTTGGCCTGGGTCTTTCTTTCACTGGATTTCATTTACTGGATTTTAGCTCTTTCAATTATGGAGGCTCTTTACCAAACTGGCCCCCATGCATGCATGTTAAATAGGGACCTTAGATCGTAAGCTCCTGGGCAGCAGGGAGTGATTTTAAAGTCTGGTCTACAAAGTGTTGCACAAACAGATGCATCTAAATGCCTGGTATAAATGAATCAAACCGATCTGATAAAATAATTCGATAAAACACTTTGCATATCTGAACGTCGTTTTTGTTACTTAGCTGTTTGGCTGCAATTCTGCATTAATACATTATTGATACTTTGTGACATAATGAAGTGATTCTGATTACCGGCCACTGCCGAGCGCCACCGCGGGGGCAACCGATCAATAAGAGAGTGGCTCAGTAATATCAGCCATGGATCACTGTCACCTGCGCAGGCCGCGCCGGCCCTCACACGCATCATCGGCCCCCTCGTTAGTAGGGAAGACGCGTAACCCTCTATAGATCGAGACTGCGGAAGAGATGGAGAGAAAATTGCGCGTTCCCTGCAGACGGGAACGCCGACTAATGGGCTCGTCTGTAGGGCGGAATACAAACAAAAAAAACCCCGTGAAAATCTGTGCAAAGGATAACAAATGTGAGAGAGCGCCGGAATTCCCTCCGTGGATCATTAATAACGGCCTTTCATCTCATCCGGCTAATTCTCACCTGACTCCCCGCGCGCAATTCTTCAAAGACGACTCCGCGTTTGTTAGAGGAGCCCAACAAGACGGATTCAGTGAGATCGTTCAAAGTGGTTGTCTTGTGTAAACTCGCTCGCAGAGACGGGAGTACGCAGTTACAGGTCCCAGGATTCGACAAGAGCGCCGGGATTTACCGCTGACTTCAGCGGAACGCGGAGATCTGCCAATAATGATATCAGCAAAATAAAATTAGCGGATGTATCAAATGATTGAATTCTGTATAAGTGCAATTTATATTTTGCTGCAATACAGAGCGCAGAGCTTTTTATTGTAATGAATTTCCCAGCCCTGATGTCTGGGGGGGGGGGGGGATTTTTCATCCATCAAACCTACTTTCAAGGCAGAGAAAAATTAAATTAGAAAGAAAAGTTTTCTGGGAATAAAAGACTAATAAGTAAATTAAGGGTCAGTTGCAGTTTTTACTTATCTTTTTTTTTTTTACTCATCTAGTTTTGGCTTTTAACCTCCCTTGCGGTCTGATGATGTCAGTATTTCTGTGCTCAAAGCGGTACATTTTTTTGCATGGAAATATGTCGTTTTTTTTATTGTAGGCCTGTAATTCTTAGGAATAACTCACTGAAATCTGTCCGAACAAGAGTCTAGTAAACATCCCGGGTAGGATAAAACTTGATGTTCAGAATATGGACAGCGCCAAAAATATTCAACTAATCAATGTGAAAAAAATAAAAAATTATTGAAATAAAATAATTAAAATAAACTGAGTTCAGTCGCAGAATCGTTTTCAGTGTCTGATGAGGAATTTCCCCCACGAATCATTATCACTCAATTCTGCAAGTGGTTCTGATTTACTATCGCTGTTCTCTAGCCGGTCTAAAACCGCTTTTGACCTAAAGGGACGCTTTTTGGACGCCATGGATGTTTCTCAGTTTCCAGGCAGAAAGAACAGTAATAATGCAGGCAGGGCGCCGGACAAAGCACTCGGGACAAAATGTACGTGAAATGGTTTGATACAGGAATGTTATACTATGTGATTTTAGTGTATTTAGTGAATGTCACTTTTAAAATTTTTTAATTTCCCGCCAGTTCCGTCCCCCGTACGTCCCGACACTCGCAGGGAATGAAACCCGGAAGACAGATGCCGGAATCAGCCGGAGGACATGGCCGGGGACACTGCAGGGGGGACATCGCGGGAGTGCAGGACAAGGTAAGTGCAGAAGAGATCCCGGAGCAATGCTGCAGTGTATTCCCGAGTGTAGCTCGGGGGGTTACTGCTTTTGGTGCTGAAACTTTACCCCGAGCTACAGGAAGGAATACCGCCGGGGGGGGTAATAAAAGCCAAAAATATTCAACTAATCAATGTGAAAAAAATAAAAAATTATTGAAATAAAATAAATTATATATATATATATATCTGTAACGTACATGTAAGTTCTGGGTACTGAAATGCCCAAAGTTGATTGGACCAGGAACGGTTTGAATCATCAAGTCAAGGATTGAATTTCCGACACCAGCGCATCAGTCCGATCGCGACAGTACCAACCACTGTTCAGCTGTCGCAATCAGGCTCCATATAACTGTTTTCTGCATTTCTCTGGGATTCTACATTGGCTACAAATACAGTTTTACATGCAGATGTAGCCTACAGAGTGTCCAAGCAGAAGGAAGTATTTTCATCTCTCTGCAACTAATATTTTAGCTTTTATGAAAGATGAAATATATTCCTTTGATCTGTGTATATACGTCAAAGCTCCCAGACACATCAGAACCACCTCTGGTCTCCCGCTGTGTCATGAAGTCGAACTGTCTAGAGCCTTTTCCTTCCAGATTTCCAGAAGGTGACAAATCTTATTGGCATCCAGGTGTCACCTCCAGTCTAGAGGATGCTCTGTCCCTTCGGATACTAATTGGTGACCATATGTCTCTGACTTAATGCTGAACACATCTTATTATTAACATGGAATGAGCTAAATCTACAATGTCATATTTCTACAGATCACATCTCAGCTACTCAAATCTTACATGTACATTACAATATCAAAATCCTATATATAAAAAAAAGCAGCTAACCTAACCCTCAACAAGGTGTGCATCTAAATTAATCAAGAAAAGGTTGCGCTTAATAATCACCAATTATCAAAAATATTTAAACCATCATCAAAAAATATATACTAAATATATATAAATCCCACAAAATGTATCCTTAACATCAAATAGAGTGTAAAATGTCCAACACCAAATTAAATGTGCTTATGATCTTCAATTATTCAATCTTCATGTGAAAACACATTTGTGTTTTTCATGTGAAAACACATTTTGTGTTTTCACGTGAAGACTGAATAATTAAAGATAATAAGCACGTTTAATTTGGTGTTGGACATTTTACACTATATTTGATGTTAAGGATACATTTTTGGGGATTTATATATATATTTAGTATATATTTTTTGATGATGGTTTAAATATTTTGGATAATTGGTGATTAATAAGCGCAACCTTTTCTTGATTAATTAATAGGATAAAATTTGAAACACGAAATCATAAATTATAATATAATAAATAATCAGAAAAAATAATAATATAATAATAATACATTTAATTCAATAATGTCATCAAACCAAAAACACTGAAATTTGAAACAGAGCGCCAAGTTCGCACATCGCTGAGCAAAGTCGCGGAATCGTTTTCAGTGTCTGATGATGAATTTCCCCCACCAATCATTATCACTCAATTCTGCAAGTGGTTCTGATTTACTATCGCTGTTCTCTAGCCGGTCTAAAACCGCTTTTGACCTAAAGGGACGCTTTTTGGACGCCATGGACGTTTCTCAGTTTCCAGGCAGAAAGAACGGTAAAAACGCAGGCAGGGCGCCGGACAAAGCACTCGGGACAAAATGTATGTGAAATGGTTTGATACAGGAATGTTATACTATGTGATTTTAGTGATTTTAGTGAATGTCACTTTTAAAATGTTTGAATCCCCAGCCGGTTCCGTCCCTCGTACATCCGGACGCTCACAGGGAACGGAACCCGGAAGACGGATGGCGGCATCAGCTGGAGGTGATGGCCGGGGACACTGCAGGGGGGACATCGCGGGAGCGCAGGACAAGGTAAGTGAAGAAGAGATCCCGGAGCAACACTGCAGGGTATTCCCGAGTGTAGCTCGGGGGGGGGGGTACTGCTTGTGGTGCTGAAACTTTATCCCGAGCTACACTCAAGAATACCACCAGGAAGGTTAATAAAAGTATCTTCTAGGGCAGTGGTCGGCAAGCCGCGGCTCGCGAGCCACATGCGGCTCTTTACACGCTTTAATGCGGCTCTTGTGTGCCGGGCGCCCGCTCCCCTCCCTCCTCTCGGGCGGCAGGGACTCTGCAGCGTGATCAAAAAAAAAAACAGCCAGGGCAGCGTGCTCAAATGCAATGATTGGCCAGTCTCGCTGCCACTCACATCCTGATAGCCAGTGATTGGCTGTCAGGATGTGTGTAGGCGGGGCAGCGTGACGAACATGAGAGGAGCTAGGCTCCTCTCACAGTCCGCCCTGAAGACCGGAACGGCGCGGGAACACGGCGAGAGGAACGCGCGGAGCAAAGGTAAGTGAATTGACACAGGGGGGACTTGGCTTACTACTTGCTACTTACTTACTACTACTATATGAGGGATGAATTACTATATGGGGAATGAATTACTATGGGGGATGAATTACTATATGGGGGGATGAATTACTATGGGGGATGAATTACTATATGGGGGATGAATTACTATATGGGGGATGAATTACTATATGGGGGGATGAATTACTATGGGGGATGAATTACTATAGGGGGGATGAATTACTATGGGGGATGAATTACTATAGGGGGGATGAATTACTATGGGGGATGAATTACTATAGGGGGGATGAATTACTATATGGGGGATGAATTACTATAGGGGGGATGAATTACTATATGGGGGATGAATTACTATATGGGGGATGAATTACTATATGGGGGATGAATTACTATGGGGGATGAATTACTATGGGGGATGAATTACTATATGGGGGATGAATTACTATGGGGGATGAATTACTATATGGGGGATGAATTACTATATGGGGGATTAATTACTATATGGGGGATGAATTACTATATGGGGGATGAATTACTATGGGGGATGAATTACTATATGGGGGATGAATTACTATATGGGGGATGAATTACTATATGGGGGATGAATTACTATGGGGGATGAATTACTATATGGGGGATGAATTACTATGGGGGATGAATTACTATGCGGGATGAATTACTATGGGGGATTGATTACTATAGGGGGGATGAATTACTATATGGGGGATGAATTACTATATGGGGGATGAATTACTATGGGGGATGAATTACTATATGGGGGATGAATTACTATATGGGGGATGAATTACTATATGGGGGATTAATTACTATATGGGGGATGAATTACTATGGGGGATGACTTACTATATGGGGTATGAATTACTATGGGGGATGAATTACTATATGGGGGATGAATTACTATGGGGGATGAATTACTATATGGGGGATGAATTACTATGGGGGATGAATTACTATAGGGGATGAATTACTATATGGGGGATGAATTACTATGGGGGATGAATTACTATATGGGGGATGAATTACTATAAAAACTTATTGAAACTAAAAACAGTGTACCATCCTATGTATTTTCAGTTTTAAAAATGTGGCTCTGAAAATAAATTTCAATCGTGGTTTTGGCGAGATTTGGCTCAGTTGAAAAAAAAGGTTGCCCACCACTGTTCTAGGGGATCTCAATCTGAGCCGAGTCTACTTACGGCTCTGAGACAGCAATGGCGCCATTAAACTAGATGTAACCCATAACTGGATGGCATTTGGTTTGTTCTGTGCACTCTGTTATCATAAGCAATTAATTTTTTTTTAAATAAAATACTTGTTTTCTTTTTTTTTTTTTTTTTAACCCGTGTTATATTTTAGTGCTGTTGATCTGCTCAGCAGCGTGCCGCACCTATTGGTGAGTGTGGTCAGGGCTCAGAACTTTGTATTGCACAAGGAGCAAGGTACAGGAATCAACAGTGCGTATCACTCAGGGCATAGGACTGGGTAACACAGGCCAGTGTGTAACCAAAACTTACCTTTCCTCCAATGACACCCCCAGTACAGAGTTTCCCCTATACAGTACAGAGCTCCCCACAGTACAGAGCACACCCCACATACAGTAAGTAGAGGATACTTTATACACACAGTACAGAGTCTCCCACATTCACAGCATAGAGCCCCCACACAGTACAGCCCCCCCAACACAGTACAAAATCTCTCCATACACAGTACAGAACCCTCCTACCAGTCATATGAGAGTGCAAAGCCCATTTATAACCAAAATTTGTCTTCACCCTAACCCCCATTACAACCCCCCCTCCACAGTACAAAGTCCTCCCCTCCCACAGTACAGAGGCCCCCCACACACAGTACAGAGCCCTCTCACCAGTAATCTGAGAGTGTCAGCCCAGGGTATAATCAAAAATTTGTCTTCCATCAAACCTCCACTAAAAAATCCCCCCACACATACACAGTACAAAGTCTTCCCCTCCTACAGTATAGAAGCCCCCCCCCACACACAGTACAAAGTTCTCCCCTCCCACAGTACAGAGGCCCCCCACACACAGTGCACAGCCCTCTCACCAGTCATCTGAGAGTGGCAGCCCAGGGTATACCCAAAAATGTGTCTTCCATCCAACCCCCATTACAAATCCCCCCCACACAGTACAAAGTCCTCCTCTCCCACAGTATAGAGGCTCCACACACACACAGTGCAGAGCCCTCTCATCAGTCATCTGAAAGTGCCAGCCCAGGGTATAACCAAAATGTTATCTTCCATCCAACCCCCATTACAAATCCCCCTCCCCACTCACAGTACAAAGTCCTCCCCTCCTATAGTATAAAGCCCCCCCCACACACACACACACAGTGCAGAGCCCTCTCACCACTCATCTGAGAGTGTCAGCCCAGGGTATAACCAAAAATGTGTCTTCCTTCTAACCCCCATTACAAATCCCCCCCCCACACACACAGTACAAAGTCCCCCCCTCTTACAGTATAGAGTACCCCCCCACACACACAAACACACACACAGTGCAGAGCCCTCTCACCAGTCATCTGAGAGTGCCAGCCCAGGGTATAACCAAAAATGTGTCTTCCATCCAACCCCCATTACAAATCCCCCCCCCCCACACACAGTACAGAGTCCTCCCCTGCCACAGTATAGATGCCCCACCACACAGTGCAAAGCCCTCTCACCAGTCATCTGAGAGTACCAGCAAAGGGTATAACCAAATGTTGTCTTCCATCCAACCCCTATTACAAATCCTCCCCACACACACAGTACAAAGTCCTCCCCTCCCACAGTATAGAGGAACCCACACACACACAGTGCAGAGCCCTCTCACCAGTCATCTGAGAGTGCCAGCCCAGGGTATAACCAAAAATGTGTCTTCCATCCAACCCCCATTACAAATCCTCCCCACACAGTACAAAGTCCTCCCTTCCCACAGTTAGGGTTGTCACCTCATCCCTTTAAAACCAAACACATATTGATGACACAGGTTCTGGTGGTAATTAATCTCACTTAGTGCCTTATCTGCATTGCATTAGCCTCAGAACCCGTGTCATTAATATGTGTTTGGTTTTAAAGGGATGAGGTGGCTACCCTACCCACAGTACAGAGACCCCCCCACACACACACAGTACAGAGGCCCCCCACACATAGTGCAGAGCCCTCCCACCACTCATCTGAGAGTGCCAGGCCAGGGTATAACCGAAGATTTTCTTCCTCCCAACCCCCAGTACAGAGTACCCCCCCTCCCCCTACACACACAAACACACACACACACAGTACAAAGCTCCCCACAGTATAAAGCCCCTTCTGACAGTACAGAGCACCCTACTACAGTGCAGAGCCTCCCTACACAGTATAGATCTTCCCCCACAGTACATAGCCCCCCAATACACAGTGTACAGTGCCCCTCACTGTAGATATTTTCTCCCACAGTTCAAAGCCCCCCAACACACAGTACAGAGCCCTTCCCCCCCCCAGTACAAAGCTCCACCACAGTACAGAGCCCCCCATACATTACAAAGCCCTCCCACAGTATAGGAGCCCCCCACACAAAACCAAGCCCCCACACAGTACAGAACCTCCTCCCACAGTACAGTGCCCCCTCCCCACACACAGTACAGAGCCCTCCCCCCCACAGTACAGAGCCCGCCCAAAGTATGGAGCACCTCACACACAATACAGAGCCCCCCCCCCCCCACACACACACACACAGTACAGAGTCCCCCCACAGTACAGAGCCCCCACACATTACAAAACCCTCCCACAGTATAGGAACCCCTTGCATACAATACAGAGTCCTCACACAGTACAGGTCCCCCCCAGGTTGACAGGTTGGTGAGGACATGGCAGTGCTGGAGGTGGCTGAATTGAGTTCCACCACATTCCGACTGAAGGAAGTTCTACTGACAACAGTGGACCAAGTGTGCTGAAACAGCCACTTGTACTGTCCATCTGAAGCATGCGGTGCAGGGCGACAACTCAGGAGCACAACGGAATAATAGGAACAGAGTATTTGTAAGTCCCTCCTTAGTGATTGGAGGTTGTTGCAGCCAAGACTTGAGTAGGTGGCCTTACATGAGAAATGGGACTACCACCACTTGTTAGCGGAGGCCATGCATGATCCTTGGTTTTTTTTTTTGTTCAGCCAGTGGATTGAACAAAAAAAAAAGAGCCTATTCCACCACCCACACATTCGATGTGGATTGGGGAATCCTCCCCCTGTGCTGTCCCCACCGGCAGAGTACAGTGATCTGTGTTGCCAGCTATAGCCTGCGGCAGTGATCATTTTGGAAAAACTCAACAGGCTGTTTGTACACCAACTCTTGTACAACCAACTAGTCCATAGACAAATTGAAATTCGGCCATTCCTACATTTCACTCCATGCATGGCCAGCTTAGGTTATTTTTGTTCGATCCGGGCTGCCGAGCAAGGATCGAGCTCCATTAATTGTACATTTTGTACAATTGTACAGCCCTCTGATGGCTCTCCTTCAAACATACAGGGTCCATGGCACCTTCACGCTGCTAGACTGAACAGGAGCCAATCATCACTATGGACCAGGGGTGGACTGACAACTCATGGGGCCCCCAGGCAATAGGGGATCATGGAGCTCCTGTGTCCTTGCCCACACTCAAAGCACACCAAAAAAAGCCTATAAAAAGGTACCAGGGGCCTTTCATGGGGCCCCCTACTGACCCCGGGCCCTCAGGCACTGTATGAGGTCTCATAAATCATGATTCCAGGCAGGTCCCTAGGCCCAAGGACCATCAATGGTAGCTTGGCTGACCAGGAGAGCGCTCTTGAGTAGGGGCGGACTGACAACTCATGGGGCCCCCGGGCAATAGGGGATCATGGGGCCCCTGTGTCCTTGCCCAAACTCAAAAAGCCTATGCAAAAAGGTACCAGGGGCATCTCATGGGGACCCCTACTGACCCCGGGCCCTCGGGCAGTACCCGAGTTTCCAAATGGTCAGTCCACCCCTGCTCTTGAGTGGAGTTATGAGGCAGGGGGTTGTGATGTTTTCACAGATATGTACAGCACCCTGCTGGCCCTTCCTACTAGCCATGATCTGCTTGTCCTGCATAGAGAAGCAGATAGATACAAAGATGATGCCCTATGTTGCCTATATGTTGCCCTGTATAAACAACTTGCGTGCTCCTTGCACATTCCCAGCATGGTAGCCATTGGGAGCTTTCCAATCACAGCAGTCGCATGACCCGATTGCCCACCTCCACCTCCATATAGAAGCTCTTAAAGGGCCAGGAGGCATTGGCGGGAAGGGGTTAACCAAGGTATGTAAAGAAAATTAAAAGGTTTTATTTAAAAATGTTAATGGGGGGGGGGGGGGCAAAATATAAGAATATTAAACTTTAGCTTCCAATGAGTCTCTAGTTGAATTATAATGAATAATAATTGTAATAAACCCTTCGTACAAACATGTGACTACGGGTCCCCCTTGCGATGTTCCTGTGCAATGTATTCCAGGCATTGGGGGGGTTCTGCAATAACGGGGGCAGCGTGGGACTCCCTGCCGGTGAATTTTTATTACTTCATTCCATTTCCATTTCTATGTCGTTAAATCAGTTGTGTCAAGTAGAGAACTCATTCCCCGAACTCGGCACAGAATCGTTCCAACTGAAATTAAAAGCCCGCCGCACGCGGAGGAGGGACGGCGAAACTTCTCCAACCACAAGAAATGGTTCTGCCGAGAGAGACCATCGGAGAATTCTTCTTCTGGAGGTTATTAAGAACTCATATGAGAAGATGGCTTTCAGCCCGATATTGGAGCCGAGCAGGGGCGGACTGACAGCTTATGGGGCCCCCGGGCAATAGGGGATCATGGGGCCCCTGTGTCCTTGCCCAAACTCAAAGCACACACAAAAAAGCCTATAACAGGTACCAGGGGCATTTCATGGGTCCCCTTACTGACCCCGGGCCCTCGGGCAGTGCCCGAGTGCTCGAATGGTCAGTCCGCCCCTGAAGACTTCCTTTTATAAAAGTGAAGATTTGTGAGCTGCTGTATTAAGTGATGAATAGTCCTGAGCAGGGGCGGACTGACCATTTGGGAACTCGAGCACTGCCCGAGGGCCCGGGGTCAGTAGGGGGCGCCATGAGATGCCCCTGGTACCTTTCATAGGCTTTTTTGGGTGTGGTTTGAGTGTAGACGAGGACACAGGGGCCCCATGATCCCCAATTGCCCGGGGGCCCCATGAGTTGTCAGTCCGCCCCTGGTCCTGAGTGCTAATTGTGAATCGCCTGCACCTAACACACACTCATACTAATGTGTCAAACCGATACTAAGGCCGGCCATCCTTGGGTCGAAATTCGACTGATTTTTTTGTCCGAAAATCGGCCCCAAGAATAAAAGGCTGAATTTTGGCTCTGTTAGTGGGGTCAATGGCACCGGCCGATTTTCGTGGTTCCTCCCCTTTTGGGTGATCAAGCATGTTGGAAAATGATCGTGGAAAATGACCGATTTTCGACTCAATGATGGTCAAATCGTATGATCGTTTTTCCAAAAAGAATATGCGCCATGAGCTGCGACCTGGAAGGAACAGAAGTTTTGCCTGTTATATGGGGTGAACTTTATTTATTTATTTATTTATTTTTATTTAAATGTTTATTAATTTTTCATATAAACAAGTTATACAAACATACTCATTAAAACCTTAGTGTATTATCAAAACATTTATCGTTTCATCCCGTCCCCCCCGTCCCCCCCTCCCCCTACCTATATACCACCCATCCAGGGGCGGACTGGCTATTTGGGCACGAGGGTCACCCAGGATCAGTAGGGGGCCCCATGAGATGCCCCTAGTACCTTTCATAGGCTTTTTTGGGTGTGGTTTGAGTGTGGGTGAGGACACAGGGGCCCCATGATCCCCTATTGCCCGGGGGCCCCATGAGTTGTCAGTCCGCACCCTGCACCTGTCCCCCCCCCCCCCAATCCAATCCCTAACCGCTTCTGCTCTGCATTTTCCTGTTCATTTCTGGAGATCGCAATCCCTATAAAAGAAGAATAAAATGTTTCCATATTATTCTGTGTTAATCCCCCATAACCTCTAAGGCTGGCCTTGACTTTCTGAATTCCTCCCATTTGTTCCATCTTGTATGGTGACTCTCCATCTTATCTTCATTCAATCTTTCATTTTCGGCACCTCCTGCCTCCTCCAATATTTGGGTATCATTCCCTTTGCTGCATTCAAATAGTACAATAAACCAGATTCTTTGTATTTTTTAACTGAAAGCTTCGGGGTGAACTTTATGACCTGGTTTTTCGAAATCATTGATGGCGCCGTCGGATTACAGAGCGAATGCCGTTTTCGATTTTCGGCCGAAAAATCGTTCGGAATTTGAACCACATGGCCTGCATAAATAACAAAAATGTGCCGCACTTCACTCAAAAAGGCTAAATACAAATAATAAATGTATCCGTGTACTTCTATTAATAAGAAGTGCCAAAATAATACAGTAACCCCTTCGCGCCGGCGCCTCCCTGCCCTTTAGGGGTTTCAGAAGCCGGGAGGTGGGGTGGGGTTTAGGGTCATGTGACACGCCGTTGCTAAATTAACAAAAAAAAGACTGAAAATTAACAAAAAAAACCCACACTTTTCTTTGTTTCTGTTATAAAAGTTGGCAAATAAATAATTGTTCTTCATAAATTTAGGCCGAGATGTATTCTGCTACATGTCTTTGGTGAAAATAACCCAAATCAGTATTTATTATTTAGTCTGTAGGAAAGTTATAGAGTTCACAAACTATGGGATAGATCTGAAAATTGATCAATGTCAGGACAGTACAGATATCCTCCAAATGTCAGGACAGTACAGATATCCTCCAAATGTCAGGACCATACAGATATCCCCCAAATGTCAGGACAGTACAGATATCCCCCAAATATCAGGACGGTACAGATATCCCCCAAATGTCAGAACAGTACAGATATCCCCCAAATGTCAGAACAGTACAGATATCCCCCAAATGTCAGAACAGTACAGATATCCCCCAAATGTCAGGACAGTACAGATATGCCCCCAAATGTCAGGACAGTACAGATATCCCCCAAATGTCAGGACGGTACAGATATCCCCCCAAATGTCAGAACAGTACAGATATCCCCCAAATGTCAGGACAGTACAGATATGCCCCCAAATGTCAGGACAGTACAGATATCCCCCAAATGTCAGGACGGTACAGATATCCCCCCAAATGTCAGGACAGTACAGATATCCCCCCAAATGTCAGGACAGTACAGATATCCCCCCAAATGTCAGGACGGTACAGATATCCCCCAAATGTCAGGACGGTACAGATATCCCCCAAATGTCAGGACAGTACAGATATCCCCCAAATGTCAGGACGGTACAGATATCCCCCAAATGTCAGAACAGTACAGATATCCCCCAAATGTCAGGACGGTACAGATATCCCCCAAATGTCAGAACAGTACAGATATCCCCCAAATGTCAGGACAGTACAGATATCCCCCAAATGACCCCTTTTTGCAAAGTAGACAGTCCGACGTACTTCATAAGAGGCATCTCGAGTTTTTTGAAGTTTTAATTTTTTGTCATAATTTTTTGGAAAATGAAGGAATTAAAACAATTATTTTCACAATTTTTTTTTTCATCCTGTCACCAGTGCAGTACAGCGTCCTCATATAACTGGTGTGGCGGTGATCAGGGACACTGACTGGTGTGAAAAAAAAATCATATTTTTTTTTAACTTTTACAACATTTTTATTCTTTTTATTCTTTATTACATTTTATTCTCTTTTTTTTAAGATTTTTTTTCCATATTACACTATGACCAAAGTGGTATAATATTACCGTAGAAACATTGTACTACTTTGAGGAAGTGATCAGTATTTTTTTTTTGACATAATTTGATTGCTTATAGCAAAGAATTTCTTTCCTATATGCAAGCATTTAACTGAATGAAATCGATTCATTCAGGTTCTTTTGTTGTGATTGGCCACAGCTAATCACATGACACAGATGGGCTCTGATTGGCGCAGCCTGTGCATGTGATCGCTGTGACCATTCACAGCTAGACACACTTGTATACAATGGATGGCATGAAAGGAAGCCATCCATTGTATACAACTGTCATGTGACCTGCTGTGACTGGTCACATGGTACTGGCAATAGGGCCAGTACAGAGATGTGTCATTGGCCGTGTCCAAGGTACGCGGCCGGTGACAGATCTCGCCACAGCGCAGCCCTGCGGACACGCATGAAGCGTCACCCGGGAAGGACATCATATGACACCCTCCCGGAGGGACAAGCTGTTGGTGGTTTTATATAGAGGAATAATCAAATCATAGTGTTTTATCCTTTTAAAAACATTTTATTAATAAAATCACATAATATCTGTATATAAACCGCTTTGCGCACAAAATGTATCCTGAATTTTTGGCAGTGATGAAAATCCTAAAATTACCAGCTGGTGTCAGTAGGGAACCATCAAGCGTTGTGACGTCAAAGCCCCTCCCCTACGCGTTACGCCACCGGTCATGTGGCTTCATCAAGGGGATGTAGGGGGGGGGGGGGCACAGAGTGAGGTGGAGACATTTTTTTGTGATTTTTGTTTATTGTTTTAAATGCAATTATAATTTTACAATTTCCCTGTTGGGATTAACAGAGCATTCTAAATCTGAAGGCGTGGGGTGCAGAGTGAGGTGTATAGGGAATGCAGGGAGTGTATAATGAGATGTATTAGGGGGATGCAAGGGGTTCAGAGTGGGGGGTAATGTGGGGTGCAAGGAGTACAACGTGTGGGGTATTGGGAAGGGCTACTGATAGGGAGTACTGGGGGGCCCATCAGGTGGGCTGTATGGGGCCCCATCATTTTTATTGGCAGCCCTAGCTCAATCTGTCATTTTTTGCTCATGTATTCATACTGAAAGGGAGTAGAATAAAAAAGGGGGCAAGGTGACAACTAGTGAATGTTCTAGAGCAGGATTTCTTGATTGGTGTTTCTCAGAACCCTAAGGTTCTGGGAGAGGCCCGAGGAGTTCCGCCACAGATACATCACATCCACAGTGCCGACACATGCAGAGCTAGGCAGGGAAGTGGCTGTGAAAGCGTTGGCTGTGGTACACTGTTCCCTGCTGGCCCTTCTTCCTCCTGTCCATCCTCCAGGTGGTTGTATGTAACCTGACATGGGATGGAGAGAAAGGGAGAAGGGGTTGGTGGGGAACAGAGCGCCACAGCCAACACCATCACAGCCTGCTTCCCTGCGCAGCTCTGCATGAGAAGGAAAACGGTAAGGAGCTCTGCATGTAATGTGCCCTGCTCCCATGTAATGTGCCCTGCTCCCATGTAATGTGCCCTGCTCCCATGTAATGTGCCCTGCTCCCATGTAATGTGTCCTGCTCCCATGTAATGTGCCCTGCTCCCATGTAATGTGCCCTGCTCCCATGTAATGTGCCCTGCTCCCATGTAATGTGTCCTGCTCCCATGTAATGTGCCCTGCTCCCATGTAATGTGTCCTGCTCCCATGTCATGTGCCCTGCTCCCATGTAATGTGTCCTGCTCCCATGTAATGTGTCCTGCTCCCATGTAATGTGCCCTGCTCCCATGTAATGTGTCCTGCTCCCATGTAATGTGCCCGGCTCCAATGTAATGTGCTCTACTCTAATATAATGTGCCCTGCTCCCATGTAATGTGTCCTGCTCCCATGTAATGTGTCCTGCTCCCATGTAATGTGCCCTGCTCCCATGTAATGTGTCCTGCTCCCATGTAATGTGCCCGGCTCCAATGTAATGTGCTCTACTCTAATATAATGTGCCCTGCTCCCATGTAATGTTCCCTGCTCCCATGTAATGTGTCCTGCTCCCATGTAATGTGTCCTGCTCCCATGTAATGTGCCCGGCTCCAATGTAATGTGCTCTACTCTAATATAATGTGCCCTGTATCCATGTACTGTGCCCTGCTCCCATGCAATGTTTCCTGCTTCCATGTAATGTGCCCTCCTCCCATGCAATGTGCCCTGCTCCAATGTAATGTTCCCTGCTCCCATGCAACATGCCCTGCTCCCATGGAACATGCCCTGCTCCCATGCAACATGCCCTGCTCCCATGTAATGTGCCCTGCTCCCCTGCAACGTTTCCTGTTCCCATGTAATGTGCCCTGCTCACATGCAAGGTGCCCTGCTCCAATGTAATGTTCCCTGCTCCCATGCAACATGCCCTGCTCCCATGTAATGTGCCCTGATCCCATGTAACACGCCCTGCTCCCATGCAACATGTCCCATGCAACATGCCCTGCCCTTTGTGTAATGTGCCCTGTTCCCATGTAATGTGCCCTCCTCCCATGTAATGTGCTCTGCTCCCATGTAATGTGACCTTCTCCCATGTAATGTGCCCTGCTCTCATGTAATGTGCCCTCCTCCCATGTAATGTTCCCTGCTCTCATGTAATGTGCCCTCCTCCCATGTAATGTTCCCTGCTCTCATGTAATGTGCCCTCCTCCCATGTAATGTGCCCTGCCCTTGTGTAATGTGCCTTTCTCCCATGTAATGTGCCCTTCTCCCATGTAATGTGCCCTGCTCTATTTTGTTTGTGCCCTGCCCTTGTGTAATGTGCCCTGCTCCCATGTAATGTGCCCTTCTCCCATGTAATGTGCCCTGCTCTCATGTAATGTGCCCTGCTCCCATGTAATGTGCCCTGCTCTCATGTAATGTGCCCTGCTCCCATGTAATGTGCCATGTTCCCATGTAATGTGCCCTGCTCCCATGTAATGTGCCCCGCTCTATTTGTTTTGTGCCCTGCCCTTGTGTAATGTGCCCTTCTCCCATGTAATGTGCCCTGCCCTTGTGTAATGTGCCCTACAGCCCCCTATGTAATGGGCCTGCTGCCCTCCCCCTTGTAATGTGCCCTGCATCTTGCATGTAATTTGCCTTGCTGACCTCCATGTAGTGTGCCTGCTGCCCCCATGTAAGATGCCTGCTGCTCCCCCCCCCCACACTGTAATGTGTCCTGCTGCCATGTAATATGCCCTGCTTCTCCTATGTAATGTGCCCCACTGACCTCCTGTGTTCTGCCTCACTGACCTTGTGTGTTCTCCCCCACTGACCTCGTGTGTTCTCCCCCACTGACCTCGTGTGTTCTGCCCCACTAACCTTGTGTGTTCTGCCCCGCTGACCTCGTGTGTTCTGCCCCGCTGACCTCCTGTGTTCAGCGTGTTCTGCCCCGCTGACCTCGTGTGTTCTGCCCCGCTGACCTCCTGTGTTCTGCCTCGCTGACCTCCTGTGTTCTGCCCCGCTGACCTCCTGTGTTCTGCCCCGCTGACCTCCTGTGTTCTGCCCCGCTGACCTCCTGTGTTCTGCCTCGCTGACCTCCTGTGTTCTGCCCCGCTGACCTCCTGTGTTCTGCCTCGCTGACCTCCTGTGTTCTGCCCCGCTGACCTCCTGTGTTCTGCCCCACTGACCTCGTGTGTTCTGCCCCGCTGACCTCCTGTGTTCTGCCCCGCTGACCTCCTGTGTTCTGCCCCACTGACCTCGTGTGTTCTGCCCCGCTGACCTCCTGTGTTCTGCCCTGCTGACCCCCTATACACTGCTTAAGTTTGAGCATCTGTGCAGAAAAAAAGCAAGCGCGAGTTTCTCATACTATAGGTACATTTTATTATGGATTCTATTATTTAATACTATTTCTAAAATTAATTGTTCGCACCAATGTTTTGTGAGCTGTGACCATTATTTCAGGGGTTCCCCAAGAATTTTTGCCAAGGGTTCCTCCAAAGTAAAAAGATTGAAAACCCCCGTCCTATAGCGTCCACATTCTATAAAGCCCCTTTTTTTTATTTTGGTGGGGCTACCATACACATAGGGACTTGGCATTGGATTACTCACTGTGTGGCCTCTGGTCAGAAGGTGAAGACAAGGATCCGGGGCTCTCGGGGCAGGAGACTGCTAAGCCATCCAAAGAGCCTTTTACAAGCTCGCTCCATTGAAAGTTTCTGTTCCTCAGTATAAAAATGAATTAAAACTAACAATGCAGAAAGATCACCGGATAGCTGACCTGGAAAAATCTGAAACAATTTTGCTCATCTCCACTCTTCGGGAATAATTCTGCCCATTGTTGCTGAATCCGGATGCAACTCAGTATATCTGCCAAGTGAGAACAGGTGACTGAAAAAGTTCTTTTGTTAGATATGGAGGTGAGGCTGAGCTGGGGCCAACATGGCAGCACTCCAAGACCCCTTGGGGCCTTTTTTAAAGAGCAAATCCAGGCAATTAGTGAGTCAATAATGTGTAGGGACCCTACCTTAAGCTGGAGTGTGCCTAACCAAATGTGATGTTTGCAGCTAGGCTGTAGCCGCTCTGAGCTTTGTTTAGGTTATCTGGGATCATTAGGTTTCTCCTTAGTCTAAGACATTGTTTAATTTCCGCTTTTGTTGTAGTTGGAATACAAAGATATAATGGGCAGCACAGTGGCTAAATGGTTACCACTTCCAGCTGGCAGTGCTTTGTCATTGGTTCAGATCCCAGCCATGGCACCACCTGCCTGGAGTTTGCATGTTCTCCCTGTGCCTGCGTGGGTTTCCTCCGGGTACTCTGGTTTCCTCCCACACTCCAAAGACATGCTGGCAGGTTAATTAGCTCCTGTCTATATTGTCCCTAGTATGTGTATGTATGAATGTGAGTTAGGGACCTTAGATTGTACACCCCTTGAGGGTTAGGGGCCTTAGATTGTACGCTCCTTGAGGGTTAGGGACCTTAGATTGTACGCCCCTTGAGGGTTAGGAACCTTAGATTGTACACCCCTTGAGGATTAGGGACCTTAGATTGTACGCCCCTTGAGGGTTAGGGACCTTAGATTGTACGCCCCTTGAGGGTTAGGAACCTTAGATTGTACACCCCTTGATGGTTAGGAACCTTAGATTGTACGCCCCTTGAGGGTTAGGGGCCTTAGATTGTACGCCCCTTGAGGGTTAGGGGCCTTAGATTGTACGCTCCTTGAGGGTTAGGGACCTTAGATTGTACGCCCCTTGAGGGTGAGGGACCTTAGATTGTACGCCCCTTGAGGGTTAGGGACCTTAGATTGTACGCCCCTTGAGGGTTAGGGACCTTAGATTGTACGCCCCTTGAGGGTTAGGGACCTTAGATTGTACACCACTTGAGGGTTAGGGATCTTAGATTGTACATCCCTTGAGGGTTAGGGACCTTAGATTGTACGCTCCTTGAGGGTTAGGGACCTTAGATTGTACGCCCCTTGAGGGTTAGGGACCTTAGATTGTACGCCCCTTGAGGGTTAGGAACCTTAGATTGTACGCCCCTTGAGGGTTAGGGACCTTAGATTGTACGCTCCTTGAGGGTTAGGGACCTTAGATTGTACACCCCTTGAGGGTTAGGGACCTTAGATTGTATACCCCTTGAGGGTTAGGGACCTTAGATTGTACGCCCCTTGAGGGTTAGGGACCTTAGATTGTACGCCCCTTGAGGGTTAGGGACCTTAGACTGTACACCCCTTGAGGGTTAGGGACTGATGGGAATGTACAATATATATGTAAAGTGCTATATAAGTACCTGAAATAAATAAATAATATACTGGGTGATGAATATTCATTCTGCCAATCACTGAGAGGTTAATGCCAGTGATGTAGACTGAAGGGGATACATATCTAGAGCAGACTTTCTCAACCTTTTCGACACAGAGGAACCCCTGAAATATCTTTCCAGTCTCAGGGAACCCCTGCTAACAACTCCTGATACATCAGTGAGATGCTGAGTGGGAAGAATGCTCCTTACCCTTGCGGCCATTGGGAAAATTACCCCCTTACACGTAGCTAAGAAGATCAATGGTGTCAATGGGAACTTATCCGAGAGGCAGACATTGCTCAAGGAACCCCTAGCAACCTCTGGAGGAACCCTTGTTGAGAAACCCTGTTCTAGAGTAATCTTCTGAAAGGGCCCTTGCCTACCAAATTCTTCCTGAAGAAGATATGAGTACAAAGATCCAGTCCTTGTCTTCCAGGGTTTTCCTAGGAAGATGTAGCTCCATTGCCTCCCAGGTCCTTGTGTCAGAGCCTGGTTCTGAACCTGGGCCTTCCACGGTGAGTGACAATGTTTCTTCTTGCTAAGCCACCTGGAATGCTGGACAGCTCCCCTTGACAATTATTTGGATGATCCTACCTTTACCTTGTTTGTCATGGACCTTGAACCCCTTGCTCCTCCCATGAACTTGCTGATATAAGCCATGTCTCTGCACTTCCTGTTTGTCAGATTATTGTGCTGTCCAGCCAGTATCTTCTCTGTTGTTATCCATATTTTGCTACCACTGGTTATTGACCCTTGGCTTGTTCTCTTCTGCCTGATCCTAACCTGCGATTGCTCCTTACCGACCTTGGCTTGTTTTCTGACCACGCTTCCATTCGATCCTTACCTGCTTATGGACCTCCGCTTTCTCGCCTCCTGGTGGGGTGATCCTGAGGACCGCGACCTGGTGCTAACATGCAGCAAAGTCCATCTCCACCATCAGGAGCTCTGGTGAACACCGGTTGGTACTTAGACTCCGCACCTCGGGTGATCCCACTCCTCCACCACGGTGACCTGCCTGTGTATCTATCCTGCTGGTTTCAGGTGAGCCTTTCCACTGCTATAGCAACTGGTCTTCGAGCCTGACCCCCCTGATCGTGACACCTTGCCTGGGGGAAGAAGTCAGAAGGAAAAGGGTTTTATTTCTCCCTAGCTCCCTGTCTATCTTAGACCATCCATACTGGCCTGTAGCAGAGGCCTGAAGAGTCATTAGCTCAGTCTTTTTCAACCAAGGTGACCTCGGGCTTCTTCAGGGGTGCCAAAATGCCTAAAAATTGCCCAAAAATTGTATACAAGCCAGCAGATGCATCAAGCCTGACTTTTAATACACAAAGCCACAGGTTTTCATTGTGCGTGTTGACGACTTGCCAGCTGCTGGCATCCTAACAACCAATGACATTAGCTGCTAAGGAGGATGACGGGTGACTGCCTAGCATCCTTGTTTGCCCCTCCTCCGCCCTTCTCTGTCAGTACTGGGGTCACATTAGCTGAGTGAGGGAGAAACACTGGCATACTAGTCAGTACCAGTTTACAAAGAAATATTTTCTTTGGAAGAATAAATCACCTCCAATGTTGGGTGTCCTACACGTGGATGTTGCTGCAATGGGTAAAACTATTAGAATTTATTATTTTTTAGAATGAGGTGCCTCGAGATTGTGCAGATTGTTAAAAGGTGCCTTTATTATTTTTTTTTATTATTATACAGGATTTATGGCGCCAACAGTATGCTCAGCGCTTTACAATATAATGGGAGACAATACAGCAAGGATACAGTTCAATACAAGAGGGTTAGCAGGCCGTGATCCTGGGAGCTTACAATCTAAGAGGGAGGGGCTAGTGGTACAAAAGGTAATAACTGCGGGGGATGAATTGATAGGAGAAATAGAAGATTTGGTTATTATCTGAGGGCGGGATAGGCTTCCCTGAAGAGAGAGGTTTTCAGAGATCGCCTAAAAGTGGGTAGAGTAGGCGATAGTCTGATAGATTGGGGTAGAGAGTTCCAGAGGATGGGGGAAGCTCTGGAGAAGTCCATTTAAATATTCAACATAGAGCCTACCTGACTCCCCACTCAGTTGATCAAGTAGAGGCCTCAATATGACCCTTCCTGCCCTAGATGTGGGGATTCTAATGGTTCTTTTTGTCATCTTATCTGGTCCTTCCCGGTTATTCAAGGTTATTGGTCTCAGGTGATTTGTTTTTTACGTGATCGCATGGACTCCCCATGAACCCTATGCCCAAAACAATCCAGACAGCGATAAACATTTTCCAAGAAACCCTTTTTTTGTTGCCAGAATGGCGATAGCGAGGGTCTGGCTTAGGTCTTCGCCTCCGACAATCCAGCAATGGATTGCCGCCATTAATCTTACCTTACCCTTCAAAAAATGTACATACACCCACAGAAGATGTCCTGCCGGGTACAATAAGATTCGGGATAGGTGGTTAGAGCAACCCTCCACTTGCAATTTGGATGAATCTGAAGCAGGGGAGGACTGACCATTTGGGAACTCGGGCACCGCCCAAGGGCTCGGGGTCAGAAGGGGGCTCCATGAGATGCTCCTGGTACCTTTCAGAGTCTTTTTTTGGTGTGGTTTGAGTGTGGGCAAGGACACAGGGGCCCCATGATCCCCTATTGCCCGGGGGCCCCATGAGTTGTCAGTCCGCCCCTGATCCGAAGATGCATAATAGATATATTCTCTGTTTATTTTTATGTAGAGCATTAAAGAGCTTGTTTTTGACCAAAAAAAAAAAAAAAGATGTTCCAGGCAAGTGTTTGGAGAGGGAGAAAAGTGCCGTTGGGCAAAGAAGCCATCTCTTTGCTAGATGCGTTGTTGGACGGCTGTGTAAGGAGGAGGGGCGCCCTGTCTGACCTCACAGCCAGCCTTAGACAGCACATTAGAAGGTTGGACAAAGTACTACATGCATCTTGTCCCCCCGGGGAAGACAACACATTCACAGAAATTGTAGTGTGACTTTAAATCCTCGTTTATAGATGAACTTCACAAAACGTTCTCCGTCCGATTGTAAGAATCAAGTATTTGACAGGTTTTGTCTCCTCCGAATCATCACTTGTAAAGGAACCGACCCCCAGACTGTGCTTGGGTACTTCCATTAGACTACCGCTTCCCCGTCCGAACACCGCAACTGACACCACAGCTGACCATACAAGACTAGACGACACCAATCTTGAAATAATCCAGAAAGTAGACTAGTTTATTTTAACACGGATACAAGATATATACACTCAGGGAACAATCCCCCCTCCCTGCCTAATGACACAGGGCAGGGCAATCTACCTTTGGTAACAAGAGACACA
Organism: Staurois parvus; assembly: GCF_062004578.1. NCBI lineage: Eukaryota > Metazoa > Chordata > Amphibia > Anura > Ranidae > Staurois > Staurois parvus. Next base: position 121,847 of record NW_028319656.1, read on the forward strand.
CCAGCAGACAGTCCCATCAGGAGGGAGGACTGCTGGAGACACCCCCCACGAAGCCAACACACATAAACACATACATCCCATAATAGTTTGCTCTTCTATCATTCTGCTAGAACTTTGTGATTTGTACAGTACTGCTTGGACCTTGAAGAAGGGGACACTCCCCGAAAGCTTGTCCTCAAAATTGTATGTTAGTGCAAATAAAAAAAGTATCACGGACAGGACTCAATTGTTTCTCTCCCAAGCAAGACACACAATAGAACAATGGGATGCAACGAGGGGCGGACTGACCATTTGGAAACTCGGGCACTGCCCCAGGGCCCGGGGTCAGTAGGGGGCCCCATGAAATGCCCCTGGTACCTTTTTCATAGGCTTTTTTGAGTTTGGGCAAGGACACAGGGGCCCCATGATCCCCTATTGCCCGGGGGCCCCATGAGTTGTCAGTCCGCCCCTGGACCATGTCCTCTTATGTTGGGCCATTGGTTTTTTGAGGGGTTGCTTCTTCTCTCTGACCTTACGGTCTTTATATTTTTCAGTACACAGCCCAGCGTATGCTGAGTCACTTCCCTTGTGTTGGGTGTTGGGTCTCCGGGATGTAGAATCTCCCTCTCTAATCCCTCTAAATCAACACAGTCTGCCCCTGGATGCAACCACATGGCATTACACAATCAACAACCCCCCACCCCAATATTAGGACAGATCACCCTGCACCCCTAACAGGCACAGGGTGACTTACACATAAGAGGGATATGGGGAGCTGAGACAGGGGTCTCCCCACCTCTCCAAAGTGAGCTGTGTTCCATGGGCCCCCCACCCAAAGTGACTCCCATCACATCACTCTTCTGTTCTCAGCGGAGGGATGCGCTGAAATTAATTACATCTTTGACTATTTAATTAAATAACATGAAGAGCAATGGAAAATCTCCCCAAAGCTTCCTTTTTCCTCTGTCAACAAATTGCATCAGCGTCCCTCGCCGTTCTGTTTTTTCAGAGGCCGTATCGCCGAACGTGCGCTTCGGGAGCCACATCCTGTGTCAGCGGAGAGTCATAGGAAAATCTCATCGCTGGTGCATTAAGCCTCCATGTTTGTTTGAGTCTCTTTAACATTTTGATAACCTTTTGGCGGAACGGTCAGCAGCTGCTCATCCAGAATGTTATTTTTTTTTTCTGACATTTTTTCCCCTCTCTTGTGTGTTTACCAGAGAAAGTAACGTGGATCGCTTACCCCCATCAGATACTCAGCACATTGCTGTTATCTGTTCCACGCCAATTCCACGCCACCGCTGACACTGAGGAATGTCATTTTATGGTCTGCTGGGAAATGTCTGCTGGGACTGCGCTTCAATGCAAAGAGATGGCTAGCCTGTACTTTTTCTTACTATATACATATATATATAAAATAGTCATGTCCAAAAATATTGTCCCCCCCTGCCTTTGTCCGATAACGCACCACTTCACCCAGAAAAGTGCTGCAATTACAGATGTTTTGGCATTCTCATGTTTATTTCTTTGGTTTGTATTGGTAGGACACAAAAAAGTGGAGAAACAAAAAGCCAAATCTGACAAATTTCACGCAAAACCCAAGGACTGGACAATGTTACTGGCACCTTTGGTAGCGCACCCCTTGGAGAAAATGACTGAAATCAATGGCTTCCTGAAACCATCAATGAGTTTCTTCAACCACTCTATTGGAATTTTGGATCGCTCTTCTTCCACCAACTGTTCCAGGTGTCTCAGATTGGAAGGTTCCTTTTCCCAACTGCTGGTCTGAGATCTCTCCACAGGAGCTCTATGGGATGGAGATCTGGACTCATTGCTGGCCAGTTCAGTCCTCTCCAGCGCTTTGTCTGACACCATCTCTGGGGGCTTTTTGACGTGTGCTTTGGGTCATTGTCCTGCTGGAAGACCCATGACCTCTGATGGAGACCCAACTTTCTGACACGGGGGCCTACATTGCCCCCCAGAATTCTTTGGTAGTCTTCAGATTTCATAATGCCATGTACACGGTCAAGACATCCAGTGCCTGAAGCAGCAAAGCAACCCCAAAACATCAGTGACCCCCCCCCCACCATGTGTGACTGGAGGGACTGGATTCTTTGCTTTAAAGGTCTCATTGCTTTTTCTGATAACAGTAGACTGATGGGCTTTACCAAAAAGCTGTCATTTTGTTTTGTTTGTCCACAGCACATTCTCCCAAAAGGATTTTGGCTTCCTTAGGTAGGTTTTGGCAAACTCCAATCTGGCATTTTGATGTTCATGTGTCAGCGGTGGGGTCCTCCTGGGTCTCCTCCCATATTTCTGTGTCAGCGGTGGGGTCCTCCTGGGTCTCCCACCATATTTCTGTGTCAGCAGTGGGGTCCTCCTGGGTCTCCTCCCATATTTTTGTGTCAGCAGTGGGGTCCTCCTGGGTCTCCCACCATATTTCTGTGTCAGCAGTGGGGTCCTCCTGGGTCTCCTCCCATATTTCTGTGTCAGCGGTGGGGTCCTCCTGGTTCTCCTACCATATTTCTGTGTCAGCAGTGGGGTCCTCCTGGGTCTCCTACCATAGAGTCCCTTTTCATTCAGATGGCGACGTATAGTGAGAGCTCACACAGTTGTGCCTGAAGGTCAGCTTGAATTTGTCTGGAAGTTGATGGAGGTTCTTTAGCCACGATTCAACAATCCTTCGTTGCAATATTTGATCAAGTTTTCTCTTTCATCCTCATCCAGGGAGATTAGCTACAGTGCCATGGGCTGTAAACTGCTTGACAATGTTGCGCACAGTGGACACATGAACATTAAGATCTCTGGAGATGGACTTGTAACCTTGAGATTGTCCATGCTTTTCCACCATTTTTGTTCTCCAATCCTCAGATAATTCTTTGGTGCTCTTTCTCTTCTCCATGTTCCATGTGGCACAAAGAGACACACAACAGAAAGGCTGAGTCCATTTGTCACCATTTTACCTGGTTGCCGATGTGATATCTATACTGTCAGCACCTGGTCATGGATACGGGGGAGTTTAATGACAAATTACAGGAGCATCACAGACTTGGAATGCAATTATTTCTTACAATTGTGAGAAGGTGCCAATAATTGTGTCCAGTCCATTTTTGGGGTTTTGCCTGGAATGTGTCAGATTTGGCTTTTTGTTTCTCCACTTTTTTATGTCCTACCAATACAAACAGAGGAAATAAACATGAGCATGCCGAAACATTTGTTTTTGCATCAATTTTCTGGCTGAAGTGGTGCGTTGTCTGACAGAAATGCAGGAGTGACAGTGTTTGTGTGTGTGTGTAAAAAAAAATATTTATATATATATATAATACAGTTTTAGGCAGGTGTGCGGAAATGCTGTAAAGTAAGAATGCTTTCAAAAATTTATATATTGATAATTTTTTTCTTTTTATCAATTTTCAAAATGCAAAGTGAGCGAACAGAAGAAAAATCTAAATGAACTCAATATTTGGTGTGACCGCCCTTTGGCTTCAATTCAGCAATCAATTCAATTCACCAAGCTCTTTTGAAGAACCACAAAGAAACGGGTAATGTTGAGGAGCGTAGACGCAGTGGCCGGGTAACCTTGAGGAGCGTAGACTCAGTGGTCGGGTAATGTTGAGGAGCATAGACGTAGTGGTCGGGTAATGTTGCGGAGCGTAGACGCAGTGGTTGGGTCATGTTGAGGACCGTAGACGCGGTGGTCGGGTAATGTTGAGGACCGTAGATGCGGTGGTCGGGTAATGGTGAGGAGGGTAGATGCAGTGGTTGGGTCATGTTGAGGACCGTAGACGCAGTGGTCGGTAATGTTGAGGACTGTAGATGCAGTGGTCGGGTAATGGTGAGGACTGTAGATGCAGTGGTCAGGTAACGTTGAGGACCGTAGATGCAGTGGTCGGGTAATGGTGAGGACTGTAGATGCAGTGGTCAGGTAATGTTGAGGACTGTAGATGCAGTGGTCGGGTAATGTTGAGGACTGTAGATGCAGTGGTTGGGTAATGTTGAGGACTGTAGATGCAGTGGTCGGGTAATGTTGAGGAGTGTAGACGCAGTGGTCGGGTAATGTTGAGGAGCATAGTCGCAGTGGCCGGGTAATGTTGAGGAGCGTAGACACAGTGGTTAGGTAACGTTGAGGAGCGTAGAGGCAGTGGCCGGGTAATGTTGAGGACCGTAGACGCAGTGGTTGGGTAATGTTGAGGAGTGTAGATGTAGTGGTCAGGTAAAGTTGAGGAGTGTAGATGCAATGGTCGGGTAATGTTGAGGACTGTAGACGCAGTGGTCGGGTCATGTTGAGGAGCATAGACGTAGTGGTCGGGTATTGTTGCGGAGCGTAGACGCAGTGGTTGGGTCATGTTGAGGACTGTAGATGCAGTGGTCGGGTAATGTTGAGGACCGTAGATGCGGTGGTCGGGTAATGGTGAGGAGGGTAGATGCAGTGGTTGGGTCATGTTGAGGACCGTAGACGCAGTGGTCGGTAATGTTGAGGACTGTAGATGCAGTGGTCGGGTAATGGTGAGGACTGTAGATGCAGTGGTCAGGTAACGTTGAGGACCGTAGATGCAGTGGTCGGGTAATGGTGAGGACTGTAGATGCAGTGGTCGGGTAATGTTGAGGACTGTAGATGCAGTGGTTGGGTAATGTTGAGGACTGTAGATGCAGTGGTCGGGTAATGCTGAGGAGCGTAGACGCAGTGGTTGGGTAATGTTGAGGACTGTAGATGAAGTGGTCGGGTAATGTTGAGAAGCGTAGACGCAGTGGTCGGGTAATGTTGAGGAGCGTAGATGCAGTGGTCGGGTAACGTTGAGGAGCGTAGACGCAGTGGCCGGGTAACGTTGAGGAGCGTAGACGCAGTGGTTGGGTAATGTGGAGGAGCGTAGACGCAGTGGTCGGGTAATGTTGAGGAGCGCAGACGCAGTGGCCGGGTAATGTTGAGGAGGGTAGACGCAGTGGTCAGGTAATGTTGAGGAGCGTAGACGCAGTGGTCGGGTAATGTTGAGGAGCGTAGACGCAGTGGTCGGGTAATGTTGGGGAGCGTAGACGCAGTGGTCGGGTAATGTTGAGGAGCGTAGACGCAGTGGTCGGGTAATGTTGAGGACCGTAGACGCAGTGGTCAGGTAATGTTGAGGACCGTAGACGCAGTGGTCGGGTAATGTTGAGGACCGTAGACGCAGTGGTCAGGTAATGTTGAGGACCGTAGACGCAGTGGTCAGGTAATGTTGAGGACCGTAGACGCAGTGGTCGGGTAATGTTGAGGACTGTAGACGTAGTGGTTGAGTAATGGTGAGGAGCGTAGACGCAGTGGTCTGGTCATCTTGAGGACCGTAGACGCAGTGGTCGGGTCATGTTGAGGAGTGTTCAGCCGAGGAAACTTAATGCAGCAGATGAAAGACACATCATGCTTACTTCCCTTCCACATGGAAAGATGTCCAGCAGTGCCATCAGCACAGAACTGGAGGAAACCAGTGGGACCCGGGTACCCCCATCTACTGTCCGGAGAAGTCTGGCCTACAAGTGGTCTTCATGGAAGAATTGAGGCCAAAAAGCCCCCAACATGGAAACAAGGCTAAGCGACTCAACTATGAAGAAAAACGTGGGAACTGGGGGGGGGGGGGGACAGAAAAATGGCAGCAGGTGGTCTGGACTGAGGAGTCAAAAATTTTTATTTTTTTCATATACTACTATGTTCTTTGTGTCACCCTCACCATGCAGCTAATTTTTGTACAAGTATCGTCGTATTTTGCTCCGTTTTTTTTGCACCGCTTTTTTCCAGAGCAGCCTGCATTTCTCCTGAGATTACCTGTGTGATTTTTTTTTATATCCCGAACATTACTTCCGGCAGTTGTAGCTGCAGTCTCTCTTGGTCCACCTGACCTTGGCTTAGTATCAACAGATTCCGGAACATTCTACTTATAATAAGTGTATGAACAGTACTGACTGGCATACTCAAGGCTTTGGATATCTTTTTATACCCTTTTTCCATCTTTATAAAGTTCCATTACCTTGTTACGCAGGTCTTTTGACAGTTCTTTTCTGCTCCCCATGGCTCAGTATCTAGCCTCCTCAGTGCACCTACATGAGAGCTAACAAACTCACTGACTATTTATAAACGGACACAAATTACAATTTGAAAAGCCACAGATCTGGGAAATGAACCTTTAATTGCCATTGTACCCTGTGTGTGTCCCCTTTTGGGTGTCTGTACCAAGGCCAAACATTCCAGGGGGTGGAGACTTCTAATCCTGGGGGCGGAGACTTCTGATCCGGGCCATTTGGGGGATTTCTGTTATCATTAGGATTTAAAAAGGAGCCAAAGAACTGTGTGCTAATAAATGGCTTCATATGATCACTATCCTTAACCACTTCTCGTCTGGCCCATGTAGAAAAACGGCCGGACGGGAGCAATGCTGAAGCGGGTTGCCATTTAAAAATGGCCCCCGCATTCACTGCCTGTGCGTGCTCCTTGGGAGCGCATGGCACCGCGATCCAGTGCCAACACCAATTGCTGTACGGGACCTCTGTGTGAGAGCCGATTCATGTGTCACTTCCTGACATCATTGCTTACTACGTGTGAAATCTGTGAATGATCACAGAGATCACATGGTACAGGGCCATTCACAACAGCCTTGTACCATGTGACAAGCTGTGACCAATCACATCTCTCAGTATTTCTCAATGGCTGCAGGAATGCAGCCAGAGAGAAGGAGAAATTATTGCTTTTACAGCCTTTATGGGTGTAAAAACAAACAATGTAAAAAAGAAAAAAAATCCTCATCACCCCCCACAAGTAGTACAGTGTCACTATGGTGACACTACTGCTACGGTGACAGAATGTAAAAAAAAAACATAAATAATAATCTAAAAATGTAAACAAAAATTGAAAAATTATCATTTTTGGTTATAAACTAACTTGGGTTATTTATTTTTTTACTAAAAGATAGATGAATACATACTGGCTAAGATTTATGAAGAAAGATTATTTATTTGCAAAAAAAATTTCAAACTTTTTGGACGTTTTCATTTAGATAGAAAAAAAAAATAAAAATCCCAGCGGTGAATAAATACCACCAAAATAAAGTTTTATCTCTCAAAAAAATGCTAAAAAATTCATATGGGTACAGTGTTGCATGACCGCGCAATTGTCATTCAAAGTGTGATAGCGCTGAAAGCTGAAAATTGGCCTGGGGGGAAGGGGGTAAAAGTGTCCGGACAGGAAGGGGGTGAAAGTGTCCGGACAGGAAGGGGGGGGGGAAAGTGTCCGGACTGGAAGGGGCGAAAGTGTCTGGACAGGAAGGGGGAAAGTGTCCGGACTGGAAGGGGGGGAAAGTGTCTGGACTGGAAGGGGGTGAAAGTGTCCGGACAGGAAGGGGGTGAAAGTGTCCGGACTGGAAGGGGGGAAAGTGTCCGGACTGGAAGGGGGGAAAGTGTCCGGACTGGAAGGGGGGGAAAGTGTCCGGACTGGAAGGGGGGGAAAGTGTCCGGACTGGAAGGGGGGGAAAGCGTCCGGACTGGAAGGGGGGGAAAGCGTCCGGACTGGAAGGGGGGGGAAATCGTCCGGACTGGAAGGGGGGGAAAGTGTCCGGACTGGAAGGGGGGGGGAAGTGTCCAGACTGGAAGGGGGTGAGAGTGTCCGGACTGGAAGGGGGTGAGAGTGTCCGGACTGGAAGGGGGGGAAAGTGTCCGGACTGGAAGGGGGGGAAAGTGTACGGACTGGAAGGGGGTGAAAGTGTCCGGACTGGAAGGGGGGGGGAAAGTGTCCGGACTGGAAGGGGGGGGGGAAAGTGTCTGGACTAGAAGGCGGGGAAAGTGTCCGGACTGGAAGGCGGGGAAAGTGTCCGGACTGGAAGGGGTGGAAAACCTCCGGACTGGAAGGGGGGGAAAACCTCCGGACTGGAAGGGGGGGAAAACCTCCGGACTGGAAGGGGGGGAAAACCTCCGGACTGGAAGGGGGGGAAAACCTCCGGACTGGAAGGGGGGGGAAACGTCCGGACTGGAAGGGGGGGAAACATCCGGACTGGAAGGGGGTGAAAGTGTCCGGACTGGAAGGGGGTGAAAGTGTCCGGACTGGAAGGGGGGGAAAGCGTCCGGACTGGAAGGGGGTGAAAGCGTCCGGACTGGAAGGGGGGGAAAGCGTCCGGACTGGAAGGGGGGGAAAGCGTCCGGACTGGAAGGGGGTGAAAGCGTCCGGGCTGGAAGGGGGTGAAAGCGTCCAGGCTGGAAGGGGGGGAAATTGTCTGGGCTGGAAGGGGGTGAAATTGTCTGGACTAGAAGGGGGGGGGAGTGCCCGGACTTGAAGTGGTTAAATAAAAGACAGTTTTCTTGAATGATCAGTCCTATGTTCAATAACAATGTTAAAATTTCACAATTTTTGCCGGGGGATGCAAACGTTTGAGCACCACTGCATGTTGTCCCATTCTCGGTCGTCTTAGGACCAGAAATAAACAATGCACCATGTATGATCATGAATGAGTGTTCCGTGTGCTGAGCTCCGTGTAGAACAGGCGAGCTGAAATCGGCTCCGTAAACCTAATAAAACAGCTCCACCCGCTGGCCACATCTTTCGGGTAATCAGAATCAGAGGCTTTGATTTGATCCCCGATGCTTCTCTGAAAAACCCTCTTCGGGTCAAAAACACAACATTATTGACCAATCAGGAATCACTCTGGCAGAATTGCCCCTACATCCTCCCAACTGACAAGGAACCTTGCTGTATGTAGCAGACACAGACATGAACATGAAGCAAAATCTGCACAATTAACTCTATAAAAAATCCCAAATTAATCTGATTTTGAATCATTTCTTGTCTGGGGCAAATTTTTATTTTTTTTACCTGTGTTAAAATCAGCATTTTTTGTTTTAAATTGACTAGACCTTTAGCACAACTAGACCAACTTTTAAGCCAGGGGTGACTACAAGTCCCATGAGGCATTGCAAGACTGACCGTTACAAGCATAATTCCCAAAGGCAGAGGCATGATGGGACTTGTAGTTTCACAACAGCTGGAGGGCTGCCAGTTTGACACCCCTGCTCTAACCAGATAGTGGATCCCTTAGCAGACATAGATCAACCAGTAACCAACCACAACGTGAGACTTTCAGCAGTACTAGACCAATCTGTAGCCAATCAGATTGTTGGACCCTTAACAGACCTAGACAAACCAGTGGCTTATCAGGTCATCGGACCTTTAGCAGATCCAGCACAACCTGTAGTTAATCAGATTGTCAGACCCTTAGTTAGACCTAGACCAGCCAATAGCCAATCGAAGACTTTTAGTGGGAGTAGACCAACCTGGAAGACAATCAAAGCATTAGAGCTTTAGTAGGACCAGACCAACCAGTAGCCAATCAGATCATTAGACCATTACATGACAAGACCAATTCGGTAGACAATCAAAGCATTGGAGCTGTAGCAGGACCAGACCAACCAGTAGCCAATCAGATCATTAGAGCTTTACATGAGTAGACCAATTCGGTAGACAATCAAAACATGAGAGCTTTAGCAGGACCAGACTAACCAGTAGCCAATCAGATCATTAGACCTTTAGCAGAACTAGGCCCACCTGTAGGCAATCAAAGCATTAGACCTTCAGCAGAACTAGACCAACCTGTAGATAATCAGACTGTTAGACCCTTAGCAGACATATACCAATCGGTAGCCATTCAGAGCATAAGACCTTTAGCAAAACTAGCCCAACTTGTAGCCAATGAGACTGTTAGACCCTTATCAGACCTAATCCAACCAATGCCAATAGAGCATTAGACTTTTAGCAGAACTAGACCAACCTGGTGATCAATCAAAGCACTAGAGCTATAGCATTACTAGACCAACTTGGCAACCAGTCAAAGAATTAGAGCTTTAGCAGGACCAGACCAACCAGTAGCCAATCAGATCATTAGACCTATACATGACTAGACCAACTCGGTAGACAATCAAAGCATGAGAGCTTTAGCAGGACCAGACCAACCAGTAGCCAATCATATCATTAGACCTTTACATGACAAGATCAATTTGGTAGACCTTTAGTGGGAGTAGACCAACCTGGAAGACAATCAAAGCTTTAGAGCTTTAGCAAGACCAGACCAACCAGTAGCCAATCAGATCATTAGACCTTTAGCAGACCTAGACCCACTTGTAGCCAATCAAAGAATTAGAGCTTCAGTAGGACCAAACCAACTAGTAGCCAATCAGTTTATTAGACCTTCCAATGACTAGAACAATTCAGTAGACAATCAAAGCATTAGACCTTCAGCAGAACTAGACCAACCTGTAGTTAATCAGACTGTTAGACCCTTAGCAGACATATACCATCCGGTAGCCATTCAGAGCATAAGACCTTTAGCAAAACTAGCCCAACTTGTAGCCAATGAGACTCTTAGATCCTTATCAGACCTAATCCATCCAGTACCAGTAGAGCGTTAGACTTTTAGCAGAACTAGACCAACCTGGTGATGAATCAAAGCACTAGAGCGTTAGGATTACTAGACCAACTTGGCAACCAGTCAAATAATTAGAGCTTTAGCATGACCAGACCAACCAGTAGCCAATCAGATCATTAGAGCTTTACATGACTAGACCAATTCGGTAGACAATCAAAGCTTTAGAGCTTTAGCAGGACCAGACCAACCAGTAGCCAATCAGATCATTAGAGCTGTAGCAGGACCAGACCAACCAGTAGCCAATCATATCATTAGAGCTTTACATGAGTAGACCAATTCGGTAGACAATCAAAACATGAGAGCTTTAGCAGGACCAGACCAACCAGTAGCCAATCAGATCATTAGACCTTTAGCAGAGCTAGGCCCACTTGTAGCCAATCAAAGAATTAGAGATTTAGTAGGACCAGACCAACTAGTAGCCAATCAGTTTATTAGACCTTCCAATGACTAGACCAATTCGGTAGACAATCAAAGCTTTAGAGCTTTAGCAGGACCAGACCAACCAGTAGCCAATCATATCATTAGAGCTTTACATGACAAGACCAATTCGGCAGACAATCAAAACATGAGAGCTTTAGCAGGACCAGACCAACCAGTAGCCAATCAGATCATTAGACCTTTAGCAGACCTAGGCCCACTTGTAGCCAATCAAAGAATTAGAGATTTAGTAGGACCACACCAACTAGTAGCCAATCAGTTTATTAGACCTTCCAATGACTAGACAAATTCGGTAGACAATCAAAGCATTAGAGCTTTAGCAGGACCAGACCAACCAGTAGCTAGTGGATTACACCTTTGGCATGACTAGACTAAATTGGTAGCCAATCAAAGCATTAGGGCTTTAGTAGGGCCAACCTTACCAGTGGCCAATTAGATCATTAGACCTTTAGCAGAACTAGGCCAACCAATAGCCAATCAGAGCATAAGGCGCTAAAGATCAACTTGTAACCAATAAGATCTTTAGGCTCTTCACAGAAAAAAACTCTGGTCCCTTTTCCTCCAGAGCCCATTGGTGGGTTCAATGAACTCTACAGTAATATTCCTTTAACTGCCTATTTCTGCAGAATTAAATACGTAAATGTACATCTACTGGAAGCATTTCTCAGGTTGCCGGAGTGAGAAAATAGTTTTTTTTTTCCTTTCCCTCTCCATGAGCAGATAAGACTCAGGTTAGGATATAAAATATGAACAGTTTGTTTTCTGAGCCATTTTTTCTTTCTGCATTTCAAAGCCTTTTATGGTGGTGATATAATCGCCGGAGCTGTTATATAGACCAGGAAAGCTGAAAGTTCTACGAAAAAGCATTGTAAAATATAAAAGTTTATGAAAGTATCCAAACAGTAAAAGCTGAGATACGGCGTGACGCGGAGTTTGTTCTGAGGCTTATCGCTGTGTATTTTAAGCCGGTTAATGATAAAGGTGAGGGAATAAAATATCCTTCTATCTGCTCCTCCTCACCAAACGTTGCGGCTACAGACGGCTAGTGCAGACGGGGGAAGGGCTTCAGATACAACAAATACGAATGTTGTCTGACCGGCATGACTGGGAATTGTGATCTTCAGCATCCTCCAAAACTGTACATCCTTGGTTTATATTCCTGCCCCTCCCACAATGGGGAGATTTCCTGCAGTGGTTTTGTGTCTGCCCCTCCCACAATGGGGAGATTTCCTGCAGTAGTTATGTGTCTCTGCCCCTCCCACAATGGGGAGATTTTCTGCAGTGGTTTTGTGTCTGCCCCTCCCAGAATGGGGAGATTTCCTGCAGTAGTTTGTGTCTCTGCCCCTCCCACAATGGGAAAATTTCTGGCAGTAGTTTGTGTCTCTGCCCCTCCCACAATTGGGAGATTTCCCTGCAGTAGTTGGAGTCTCTGCCCCTCCCACAATGGGGAGATTTCCTGCAGTAGATGGTGTCTCTGCCCCTCCCACAATGGGGAGATTTCTGCTCTGTAGTTTGTGTCTCTGCCCCCCCCCCAGAATGGGGAGATTTCCCTACAGAAGTTTGTGTCTCTGCCCCTCCCACAATGGGGAGATTTCCCTGCAGTAGTTGGTGTCTCTGCCCCTCCCACAATTGGGAGATTTCCCCCAGTAGTTTGTGTCTCTGCCCCTCCCACAATTGGGAGATTTCCCCCAGTAGTTTGTGTCTCTGCCCCTCCCACAATGGGGAGATTACCTGCTGTAGTTTGTGTCTCTGCCCCTCCCACAATGGGGAGATCCCCCCAGTAGTTTGTGTCTCTGCCCCTCCCACAATGGGGAGATCCCCCCAGTAGTTTGTGTCCCTGCCCCTCCCACAATGGGGACACCCCCCCACCAGTAGTTTGTGTCTCTGCCCCTCCCACAATGGGGAGATCCCCCCAGTAGTTTGTGTCTCTGCCCCTCCCACAATGGGGAGATCCCCCCAGTAGTTTGTGTCTCTGCCCCTCCCACAATGGGGAGATCCCCCCAGTAGTTTGTGTCTCTGCCCCTCCCACCTGCAGCAGTTGAGCAGAACAGTTCCTTCTGGCGGGAGATCCCATCATTGAGTCCATTGCAGTACAAACAGTCAGCAGGCGATGCAGCATGATAAGTATACATTTTGGGTGGATCCGTCCTTTAAATTGATGTTTCTTGGACCTGGGAGTCACATGACCCCTTCATGATTCTGCAGCCCGAACCCCATCCTGGACCCCCCCCCCGCAGGGCGCAGTGACGATGTATCTCCATTAATCCGCATCCTTCACAAATAGGAACCCCGCACGGCGGCGGGACGCTGCAGGTTCCATGATTCCGCTTTCTTACCTTTTTTGCGCCTCAAAGTCTCTCCGTCGGAAAGCCGCGAAAACCTCGGCGCCTCGGGAGCCGCTTCTCTAAACTCGCCCTCGCCGTCTTTTCTCGCGCTTTTCTCGCTAATTGCGGTGGATTTCTGGGATCCCGGAAAGGGCCGCCTGTATCCTCCCCGGCCGCTGCCCCCGTCTGTTAACAAATCCATTTTATCTTCCCCCTCCGAAGAGGAAATTCTTCAGAGATGTTTTTCCTTTGAACTTCCTGCGGCGTTCACATAAATAATAAATAAAAAGGCCGACACCTCGACTCGGCGGCCGATAAGTGGAACCGCTTTCCGGGTTCTATTCTGCTGAAATGCGACTCACACGGGAAAAGCGATCGCTCTTCTTTAGTCATGAGCAGGAATTTGGTGAGGGTCGAATTTTAATCTGCTTTTATTTTGCTTTCCCTGGTTCCTCCACTTCCCCATTTTCATTGCAGTCTTTATTTTAGATCCGGTGATGTCAACACTGGGTCTCTGTACTTTTCTATGCAATGCAGGCAGATCATGGCTGGTGGGAGGGGCCAGCAGGGGGCTGTACATAGCTATCTGAAAACATCACAGCACCCTTTCTCAATACTCCTCTGAAGAGTATGGGCTGGTTCACACCAGATGCACTCATACCAGATACACTCACACCAGATGCAGTCCATATCATGCATTAAAAATGCACGGACAGTGTTTAACATGGATTGCAATGGCCCTAGTTCACACCAGTGCAGTGCGTTCCCGTGCAGCCAATAAAAGTAAAACATGCTGCATTTTTGCTGTATGGAACACATCCGGAATGCAGCAAAACACATTAAAACGAAACACGCGCCCTCAATGGAGATGGAGAAAAAGAAGAGGGGAAAAAAACGCACTGGAACGCAGCACTAATGCATCGAAAAATGCACCGGCATCAAAAACACACGGGAAAGCATTAAAAAAACACACCAAACTGAGATGAAGAAAAAAAAAAGGAGGGTGAAAATTCACTGGAACGCATCAAAACCGCACCGGAATGCACATGTCCTCAGTTGAGATGAAGGTAAAAAAGAGGGGGGGGGTGTATCAGAACTCATCAAAAATGCACTGAAATGCATAAAAAAAAGCACCGCAACCTATACAAAATGCACCGAAACCCATCAAAAATGCATCAAAACCCATAAAAATGCACTGAAATGCATAAAAAAAAGCACCACAACCCATACAAAATGCACCGAAACCCATAAAAAATGCATCAAAACCCATCAAAATGCACCAAAATGCATGACAAAAAGCACTGGAACTCATACAAAATGCACTGAAATCCATCAAAAATGCATCAGAGCCCATCAAAAATGCACTGAAATGCATAAAAAAAAGCACCGCAGCCCCTACAAAATGCACCAAAACCCATCACAAATGCATCAAAACCCATCAAAAATGCACCGAAACCCATAAAAAATGCATCAAAACCCATCAAAATGCACCAAAATGCATGACAAAAAGCACTGGAACTCATACAAAATGCACTGAAATCCATCAAAAATGCATCAGAGCCCATCAAAAATGCACTGAAATGCATAAAAAAAAGCACCGCAGCCCCTACAAAATGCACCAAAACCTATCACAAATGCATCAAAACCCATCAAAAATGCACCAAAACCCATCAAAAATGCATCAAAACCCATCAAAAAAGCACCAAAACCCATCAAAAATGCATCAAAACCCATCAAAAAAGCACCAAAACCCATCAAAAATGTATCTAAACCCATTAAAAATGCATCAGTACCCATCAAAAATGCATCAAAACCCATCAAAAAATGCATCAAAACCCATCAAAAAAGCACCAAAACCCATCAAAAATGCACCAAAACCCATCAAAAAAGCACCAAAACCCATCAAAAATGTATCTAAACCCATTAAAAATGCATCAGAACCCATCAGAAATGCGCTGAACTGCATTAAAAAAAAGCACCGTAACCAATACAAAAAGCACTGAAACCATCAAAAATGCATCAGAACCCATAAACATGCATCAAAATCCATCAAAAATGGCTGAAATGCATCAAAAAAGCACCGGAACCCATACAAAATGAACCAAAACCCATCAAAATGCATCAAAACCCATAAAAATGCATCAAGACGCATTAAAAATGCTTCAGCAGCAAAAACTCAGCGGAAAGGATCAAAAATTTAGAAAAATTCATTAGAATGCACATGTCCTCAGTTGAGATAAAGGAAAAAGAGGGGCAAAAATGCATCGGATTCCATACAAAATGCACCAAAACGCATCAAAAATGCTTCAGCAGCAAAAGCACACTGCAAAGCATCAAAAACACAAAAATGCATCGGAATGCAAATGTCCTCAGTTGAGATGAAGAAAAAAAGAGGGAAAAAATGCACCAAAACGTATCAAAAATGCTGCAGCATCAAAAAACGCAGAAAAATGCATCAGAATACACATATCCTGAGATAAAATGAAGGAAAAAAAGAGGGGAAAATGCACCGGAATGCATCAAAATTCTTCAGCATCAACTCCCCCCAAAAAAATGCATCTGAATGCATGTCTTCAAGTGAGATGAAAAAAAGGGGGGGGGGACACTGGAACGCAGCAAAAACGCACTGGAATGCACATGGAATTATAATGAAGGAAAAAAAAGAGGAGAAAAATGCACCGGACCCCATCAAAGAATGAACCGGAACCCATCAAAGAATGCACCGGGATCCATCAAAGAATGAACCAGAACCCATCAAAGAATGCACCGGAACCCATCAAAGAATGAACCGGAACCCATCAAAGAATGAACCGGAACCCATCAAAGAATGCACCGGAACCCATCAAAGAATGAACCAGAACCCATCAAAGAATGCACTGGGATCCATCAAAGAATGAACCAGAACCCATCAAAGAATGAACCAGAACCCATCAAAGAATGCACCGGAACGCATCAAAGAATGCACCGGAACCCATCAAAGAATGAACCAGAACCCATCAAAGAATGCACCGGAACCCATCAAAGAATGAACCAGAACCCATCAAAGAATGAACCAGAACCCATCAAAGAATGCACCGGAACCCATCAAAGAATGAACCAGAACCCATCAAAGAATGCACCGGAACCCATCAAAGAATGCACCGGAACCCATCAAAGAGTGAACCAGAACCCATCAAAGAATGCACCGGAACCCATCAAAGAATGCACCGGAACCCATCAAAGAATGAACCAGAACCCATCAAAGAATGCACTGGGAGCCATCAAAAATGCACTGGAACCCATCAAAGAATGCACCGGGATCCATCAAAGAATGCACCGGAACCCATCAAAGAATGCACCGGAACCCATCAAAGAATGAACCAGAACCCATCAAAGAATGCACCGGGATCCATCAAAGAATGCACCGGAACCCATCAAAGAATGAACCAGAACCCATCAAAGAATGCACTGGAAGCCATCAAAGAATGCACCGGAACCCATCAAATAATGCACCGGAACCCATCAAAAATGCACCGGAACCCATCAAAGAATGCACCGGAACCCATCAAAGAATGCACCGAAACCCATCAAAGAATACACCGGAACCCATCAAAAATGCACTGGAACCCATCAAAAATGCATCGGAACCCATCAAAGAATGCACCGGGACCCATCAAAGAATGCACCGGGACCCATCAAAGAATGCACTGGAACCCATCAAAGAATGCACCTGGAACCCATCAAAAAATGCACCGGGACCCATCAAAGAATGCACCGGGACCCATCAAAGAATGCACCGGGACCCATCACAGAATGCACCGGGACCCATCACAGAATGCACCGGGACCCATCACAGAATGCACCGGAACCCATCAGAAATGCATCGGAACCCATCAGAAATGCATCGGAACCCATCAAAAATGCATCGGAACCCATCAAAGAATGCACCGGGACCCATCAAAGAATGCACCGGGACCCATCACAGAATGCACCGGAACCCATCAAAAATGCATCGGAACCCATACAAAATACACCGAAATGCATCAAAAATGCAGAAAACTGCATCGGAAAGCACACATCCTCAGATAAGATGAAGGACAAAAAGTGGGGGAAAATGCATCGAAACCCATCACAAATGCACTGGAATGCATCTAAATTCTTCAGCACCAAAAACGCCCCCCCCCCCCAAAAAAAAATGCATCGGAATGCACATGTCTTTAAGTGACATGAAAAAAAGGGGGGGACACTAGAACGCATCAAAAACGCATTGAAATGCACGTGTCCTCAGTTGAGATGAAGGAGAAAAAAGGCATCGGAACCCATCAATAATGCTTCAGCATCAAAAACGCACCAGAAAGCATCAAAAATGCAGAAAAACGCATAGAAACGCACAAGATAACGGAAAAAAAGGGGGAAAATGCACCGAAACCCATCAAAAATACACCGAAATGCATCAAAATGCTTCAGCATCAGTGGGAAGCATTAAAAAACGCCTAAAAACAATGCATTGGAATGCACATGTCCTGAAGTGAGATGAAGAAGGGGGGGGGGGGCCGGAACGCATCTAATCGCACTGGAATGTACATGTCCAAAATTCTGGGCTTGGGAGCCAATCAGCTTCCAGCTTGAACTTCCTCAATGGAGCTTTAACAATAAAACCTGGAAGTCGATTGGCTACCAGACACAGCTTCAGCAGATTCTGTGTGCTGCAGTGTTAGTAAATCCCCCCCCCCCCAAAGTTTTGGGGGGTCCTGACCCTCTACACTAGACCCTCATCCTAGATGAGGATTTGGTATTGATGTCAATAGCCCCCCCCCCCCAAAAAAAAATAAATAAAAAAAAATAAAATAGCTTGGTATTCCCTATAAAAATCAGACCCATATCCTCGAGGAGGGGCTGATACGGATATTGAGGGGGACCCCCCCAAAAAAGTGGGATTCCCCCAAATTCCATACCAAACACTTTGGAGTCTGATGTGGATTTAAAGGAGAACCCCCAGTGAACAATCAAGCATGGGACCCCCCCGGAACCCAAACCAGACCTTTATCCAAGCATGGAGCATGGCGGGCCAGGAAAGGTGGGGACTCCATGAAAAAAAATACAAAAAGGGGTCTCCCCCCTTCCAAGGGGGCTCCTAGATCCTGGCTCCCTCCCCTAAGTGGGGGGCAAAATAGTACTATTCATTCACACACAAAAATGTAATTAATTTAAAAAAAAAAAACACTTTTTGACAAATTGTATATAAAAGAAAAAAATATCGCTGGATTTAAATCCATCAATAATCAGCTGGACTGTCAGAGCAGATCATCCTGATCGATCGTGATGAACGACTCCCTCCACACAGCACCGACGGATATGTGCGATTCCTCCGTTACTCACCTCCCCCCCCAGAGGATTCCCCCCCCCCAGAGGATTCCCCCCTCCCTTCCAGAGGATTCCCCCCTCCCTTCCAGAGGATTCCCCCCTCCCTTCCAGAGGATTCCCCCCCTCCCTTCCGTAGGATTCCCCCCCCTTCCTGACCAGGCCATTGTTTGCGTCACAGCGCTGTGTTACTGTAACTAACACCCTCCAGAGGATTCCCCCCTTTCCCCCCCCTCCAGAGGATCCCCCCCCCAGAGGATTTCCCCCCCCCCCCTTCCTGACCAGGCCATTGTTTGCTTTACAGCGCTGTGTTACTTTAACTAACACCCTCCAGAGGAATCCCCCCCTTCCCCCCCTCCAGAGGATTCCCCCTCTTCCCCCCCCCTCCAGAGGATCCCCCCCCCAGAGGATTCCCCCCTGCCTTCCAGAGGATTCCCCCCTCCCTTCCGTAGGATTCCCCCCCCTTCCTGACCAGGCCATTGTTTGCGTTACAGCGCTGTGTTACTATAACTAACACCCTCCAGAGGATTCCCCCCTTTCCCCCCCCTCCAGAGGATCCCCCCCCCCAGAGGATTTCCCCCCCCCCCCTTCCTGACCAGGCCATTGTTTGCTTTACAGCGCTGTGTTACTTTAACTAACACCCTCCAGAGGAATCCCCCCTTCCCCCCCTCCAGAGGATTCCCCCTCTTCCCCCCCCTCCAGAGGATTCCCCCCCCCCTTCCTGACCAGGCCATTATTTGCACTACAGCACTGTGTTACTTTAACTAACACCCTCCAGAGGATTCCCCCCCTACCCCCCCTCCAGAGGATCCCCCCCCCCAGAGGATTCCCCCCCCTTCCTGACCAGGCCATTGTTTGCTTTACAGCTCTGTGTTACTTTAACTAACACCCTCCAGAGGAATCCTCCCCTTCCCCCCCCTCCAGAGGATCCCCCCCCCCAGAGGATTCCCCCCCCTTCCTGACCAGGCCATTGTTTGCTTTACAGCTCTGTGTTACTTTAACTAACACCCTCCAGAGGATTCCCCCCTTTCCCCCCCCTCCAGAGGATCCCCCCCCCCAGAGGATTTCCCCCCCCCCCTTCCTGACCAGGTCATTGTTTGCTTTACAGCACTGTGTTACTTTAACTAACACCCTCCAGAGGAATCCTCCCCTTCCCCCCCTACAGAGGATTCCCCCTCTTCCCCCCCCCCCAGAGGATTCCCCCCCCCTTCCTGACCAGGCCATTATTTGCACTACAGCACTGTGTTACTTTAACTAACACCCTCCAGAGGATTCCCCCCCTACCCCCCCTCCAGAGGATCCCCCCCCCCCCCAGAGGATTCCCCCCCCCCCTTCCTGACCAGGCCATTGTTTGCTTTATAGCGCTGTGTTACTTTAACTAACACCCTCCAGAGGAATCCCCCCCCTTCCCCCCCCTCCAGAGGACCCCCCCTCTTCCCCCCCCCCCTCCAGAGGATTTCTCCCCCTTCCTGACCAGGCCATTGTTTGCGTTACGGCGCTGCATTACGTTAACTGACAATTGCGCGGTCGTGCGACGCCGCACCCTAATGAAATTGACGTCCTTTTTCCCACGAATGGAGATTTCTTTTGGTGGTATTTGTAAAAAAAATTTTGAAAAAAAAACAATATTTTGGACTTTTTGCTATTAAACACGTCCGGTAAAAAAAAATGCAAAAATCAAATTTCGTCATAAATTTGAGCCCAAATTTTTTCTGCTCCGTGTCTTCGCTAAAAAAAATCCCAAAACGTGTAAATTAATCGGTTTACGTGAAAGTTGTAGCGTCTACAAATGGCGGGATAAATACTGGGATTTTTCTTTTACTTTTTTTATACTAGTAATGGCGGCAATCAGCGACTTATAGCGGGATTGCGGGGGCATTCTGACACTGGGGGGGGGGGGCGGCTGACTTGGTGTCACTGCCCCATCCCCAGTGACACCAATACAATGATCAGTGCGAATGAAAAGCCCTGACGCTGTACTAATGGCACTGGGCAGGAAGGGGTTAATGTGAGGGGCGATCAAAGGGTTAACTGTGTGCTGTGTGCTACTAGGGAGACATGCTGTGCAGAGAGCAGGGGTGGGCTAACCATTCAGGCTCTCTGGCACTGCCCGAGGGCCCAGGGTCAGTAGGGGGCCCCATGAGATGCCCCTGGTACCTTTCATAGGCTTTTTTAGGTGTGGTTTGAGTGTGGGCGAGGACACAGGGGCCCCATGACTTCCTATTGCCCGGGGGCCCCATGAGTTGTCAGTCCGCCCCTGGCAGAGAGATACAAAGCAGCATGTCCTCACTGACGGGAAAGATCTGTGTTGTTCACATACAGATCTCTCCCCTGTCAGGTCTCCCCCCAAATTCTATACCAGACCCTTCCAAGGGGGCTCCTGGATCCTGGCTCCCTGCCCTAAGTGAAGGAGTAGGGGGTAAAATAGTACTCCTATTCATTCACACACAAAAAGTTTCATTCATTAGAAAAAAAAAAAAACACTTTTTGACAAGTCGCATATAAAAAAATAAAAAACAAAAATATGGCTCACATACAGACCTCTCCCCTGTCAGTGCTGCTCGGCGATCGCTGGGTGCCGGTGGGGAATCTCCGGCCGGGACCCGGTGATTGACACGCCTAGCCACCAACCGCTGCGTGGGTGGGGCGGTGTGCGCGCCCCCTACCCGGAAATGCGAATCAGGAATAAATACATGATTTTGCGCAGCCCTGCCGCCCCGTAATAGTAGTTCTACTATAGGGCAGCAGCTCCAGCCCCCGCCTCTAAATGTGAACAAAGGGCGGAGGAGGGTGTACCCAGTGATGTCATCCCCCAAATAGGGCCATGTAGCCGTACATGGGCAATGATATCAGTCACTATCCTCGTCCATTTGTTTGCATGACCGGGGATTCCAGTGAATGATTAGGGGCGGGTGACGTCACCAGTTGCTAAGCACGGGGCAGTTGCCGGCACCCACTGCTTCCTTAGCAACCATTGACAGCAGAAGATGAATGATGCAGTAAGGGTAGAATAACTGACACTATACCAGAGCTAACATGAATGAACACCTGAACATGCAACGCTCAAATGTTTGGATTGTTTGGAGAGTCCCATACAGAATCCCCCATTACATCTGGTGTCCCCAATACAGTCCCCCTTTACATCCGGTGTCCCATATAGAGTCCCTCTCTACATCAGGTGTCCCCAATAGAGTCCCCCTTTATATCAGGTGTCCCCAATAGAGTCCCTCTTTACATCAGGTGTCCCCAATAGAGTCCCCCTTTATATCAGGTGTCCCCAATAGAGTCCCCCTTTATATCAGGTGTCCCCAATAGAGTCCCTCTTTACATCAGGTGTCCCCAATAGAGTCCCTCTTTATATCAGGTGTCCCCAATAGAGTCCCTCTTTACATCAGGTGTCCCCAATAGAGTCCCCCTTTATATCAGGTGTCCCCAATAGAGTCCTCTTTATATCAGGTGTCCCCAGTACAGTCTCCCTTTACATCAGGTGTCCCCAATAGAGTCCCTCTTTACATCAGGTGTCCCCAATAGAGTCCCCCTTTATATCAGGTGTCCCCAATAGAGTCCCTCTTTACATCAGGTGTCCCCAATAGAGTCCCCCTTTACATCAGGTGTCCCCAGTACAGTCTCCCTTTACTTCAGGTGTCCCCAATAGAGTCCCCCTTTATATCAGGTGTCCCCAATAGAGTCTCTCTTTACATCAGGTGTCCCCAGTACAGTCTTCCTTTACATCAGGTGTCCCCAATAGAGTCCCCCTTTATATCAGGTGTCCCCAATAGAGTCCCTCTTTACATCAGGTGTCCCCAATAAAGTCCCCCTTTACATCAGGTGTACCCAATAGAGTCCCCCTTTACATCAGGTGTCCCCATTAGAGTCCCTTTTTACATCAGATGTCCCCAATAGAGTCCCCCTTTACATCAGGTGTCCCCATTAGAGTCTCTTTTTACATCAGGTGTCCCCAATAGAGTCCCTCTAAATCAGGTGTCCCCAATAGAGTCCCCCTCCATCAGGTGTCCCCAATAGAGTCCCCCTCTACATCAGGTGTCCCCAATAGAGTCCCCCTCCATCAGGTGTCCCCAATAGAGTCCTCCTTTACATCAGGTGCCCCCAATAGAGTCCCCCTTTATATCAGATGTCCCCAATACAGTCCCCCTTTACATCAGGTGCCCCCAATAGAGTCCCCCTCCATCAGGTGTCCCCAATAGAGTCCCCCTCTATCAGGTGTCCCCAATAGAGTCCCCCTCCATCAGGTGTCCCCAATAGAACCCCCCCTTTACATCTTTACGTTTTTGTCACATTTTTATTGCGTTTTGTTCAGCTTTTTTTTATGCATTTCAGCAGCTTCTCCATTGAACTCTATTGTCGCAAAAACGCTGATTTTTGCTTTTAAAAAAGTCCCCGACCCCTTTCCAAAAACGCAGCAGCTGAAAAAAGCATCGATGTGAACGTGTTCCATAGGGAACCATTTTAAATGGACTGTAGCGCGTTTCTGCAAAAAGCATGAAAAAAAAACGCATTGGTGTGAACGGAGCCTAAATCCAAGAAGAAGAGGGAAAAAATGAACTGGAAAGCATCAAAAATGTGCGTGCAGAAACGCATCCGGAACGCATCTGGACTGTGTTTCTGTAGTGGTGACCCTGGAAGAAATGTTCAGCGTCAGGGGCGGACTGACCATTTGGAAACTCTTGACCCATTCCTCAAACCATTCTTGACCCATCCTAAAATTATTCTTGGTCCATCCTCAAACCATTCTTGACCCTTTCCTCAAACCATTCTTGACCCATCCTCAAACCATTCTTGGCCCATCCTCAAACCATTCTTGGGCCATCCTCAAACCATTCTTGGCCCATCCTCAAACCATTCTTGGCCCATCCTCCAACCATTCTTGGACCATCCTCAAACCATTCTTGGCCCATCCTCAAACCATTCTTGGTCCATCCTCCAAACATTCTTGGCCCATCCTCAAACCATCCTTGGCCCATCCTCCAAACATTCTTGACCCATTCCTCAAACCATTCTTGGCCCATCCTCAAACCATTCTTGGCCCATCCTCAAACCATTCTTGCTCCATCCTCCAAACATTCTTGGCCCATCCTCAAACCATTCTTGGCCCATCCTCAAACCATTCTTGACCCATTCCTCAAACCATTCTTGACTATCCTACTGAAAGAGGCCACTGCCATCAGGGAATACGGTTTCCATGAAGGGATGGGCTTGGTCAGCAACAATGTTTAGGTAGGTGGTACGTGTCAAACAGGGGAAGACTGACCATTTGGAAACTCAGGCGCTGCCCAAGGGCCCAGGGTCAGTAGGGGGCCCCATGAGATGCCCCTGGTACCTTTTTCATAGGCTTTTTTGAGTTTGAGCAAGGGCACAGGGGCCCCATAATCCCCTATTGCCTGGGGGCCCCATGATCCCCTATTGCCTGGGGGCCCCATGATCCCCTATTGCCTGGGGGCCCCATGATCCCCTATTGCCTGGGGGCCCCATGATCCCCTATTGCCCGGGGGCCCCATGAGTTGTCAGTCTGCCCCTGTTCAGCATTTTTTTTTTCCACCCAACTTTCAAATGAACAAACAATAATCACTTCTTACTTCATCAAGATCACTCTTTCCCACTTGCAGCAAAGTGAGACGATTCTTCGCAGCGTTCCCAGGGCCGGCGCTGAGAAATGACGCATGTCACTTGCGGGGTGACGCGGCGGGGCGATCCAGCGTTTTTCCCTGCAGCCGAAGAATGCGTTTCTCGGTCAATAAACATCGTATTGAAATGTCCAACTAATCGTTCTTTTATTGACTCCGCGACCCGGATCCGGGTGGGAGGCGATCGATGCCGCTGTGGGAGACGATCGATGCCGCTGACGCCATTCTCTATGAGGCAGCAGAAGGCGGGAGCGGGCGTCATGCGGCTCTCTATCTGTGTGTTGCCCTTTTATCAATTTCATGTTAAACAGAGAAAAAAAAGTATGGATGGCGCAGAAAGGTTTCATTTGTGCGATGGACTCCGGGGTCGGGGGACACAATGCGCAGCTTTCTGACAAAGTCATCGGGTCAATAATGCGAACTGTGCGTTCCGTGCGCCAAGAATGGCGAGATTTCTAAGCAGCGGAGGCCCATGCATTAGCAGACGTTCGATCTCCATACACGACGGTGCGTTCCTACCTGTTGTTACATTGTGGCGGATTCCGGTATTCTCAATGAGTGTTCGGTTTTGTTGTCGCGCTTTTCCTGGCAGCCATTTCTCTGTTATATTTTTAGATGATATTTTCATATAAAACGTTTTGTAGACGTGTCGGCTAATAGTTCCGGCATATTACACAGTGCAGTCAGCACCCTCACTGAACAACTGGGGGCATTTAGGCAAAGGATTTAGGATGTCATCAGACGGAGGATAGAGAGATACAAAGTAACATTGTTTATAAACATCGATCAGACGGGAGATAGAGAGATACAAAGTAACATTGTTTATAAACATCGATCAGACGGGAGATAGAGAGATACAAAGTAACATTGTTTATAAACATCGATCAGACGGGAGATGGAGAGATACAAAGGAACATTGTTTATAAACATCGATCGGATGGAGAGATACAAAGTAACATTGTTTATAAACATCGATCGGATGGAGAGATACAAAGTAACATTGTTTATAAACATCGATCGGATGGAAAGATACAAAGTAACATTGTTTATAAACATCGATCGGATGGAGAGATACAAAGTAACATTGTTTATAAACATCGATCGGATGGAGAGATACAAAGTAACATTGTTTATAAACATCGATCAGACGGGAGATAGAGAGACACAAAGTAACATTGTTTATAAACATCGATCAGACAGGTGATGGAGAGATACAAAGTAACGTTGTTTATAAACATCAATCAGACAGGTGATGGAGAGACACAAAGTAACATTGTTTATAAACATCGATCAGACGGGAGATAGAGAGACACAAAGTAACATTGTTTATAAACATCGATCAGACAGGTGATGGAGAGACACAAAGTAACGTTGTTTATAAACATCGATCAGACGGGTGATGGAGAGATACAAAGTAACATTGTTTATAAACATCAATCAGACAGGAGATAGAGAGACGCAAAGTAACATTGTTTATAAACATCGATCAGACAGGAGATAGAGAGATACAAAGTAACATTGTTTATAAACATCGATCAGACGGGAGATAGAGAGACACAAAGTAACATTGTTTATAAACATCGATCAGACGGGAGATAGAGAGACGCAAAGTAACATTGTTTATAAACATCGATCAGACGGGAGATAGAGAGATACAAAGTAACATTGTTTATACACATTGCGAGCACAGAGGAGATGGAGGAACATCTGTTTCCCCATCTCCTGTGCAATGAATGAAGCCAGAAGAGATAATGATTTCCTCACTTCTGGCTCCATAGCCCTCATTCCCCGGCTGTTCGGAAGGTCTAACAGACCCCTGATGTCTCCATAAAGAGGACCTGTCACTGAACAAAGCTATCACATAGGGGGGCTTTTTAGCCCTCTTATGATAGCAATAAAGTTAAATGAAAAAAAAAATTAAAAAATAAATACATTTGAATAAAGTAAATAAAAATACATTTTAAAAAATGAAGAGCGTTAACCTAAATCTGCCCCCCCCCCCTCCCCCCATATGCAGAAGTAAAAAAAAAATGTAGTTCTTGAGCGGTTGGGAGAGATGGGAGCACCACGTCTGC
Source organism: Staurois parvus (assembly GCF_062004578.1). Lineage (NCBI taxonomy): Eukaryota > Metazoa > Chordata > Amphibia > Anura > Ranidae > Staurois > Staurois parvus. Next base: position 148,072 of record NW_028319656.1, read on the forward strand.
CGCGTTCACCAGTCAGTTGATTCGGAGAGATGATGGCGGACGGCCCCGGCGGTCCTGGAAGGTAATTTTGCGCTTTCATTTTATCATTTATTGAGACGTCTCCTCCAGAGATTTCAAATCAATAAAACAAATAAAAATGTGATTTTGCAATTTTACCGTCAGACAGCAGCACCGCGCCGCTTTACAATGATAATTAAAAAGAAACACTTTTATAACCTAAACCACAGGCGGCCCGACGGCTTACAGAGCCTTGGATACGTCTTCCTCCCCCCCCCCCCCCCCGTGAAATGTTCCCCGCGTTGTCATGTGACAACCAAAACCGTCGATGTCTGTTATCGGGATTGGATGTGATGGACCGACACAAAGCGGCACGTAACTGTGAAGTGGAAAGAAAATGAGAGATGGTTTTCAAAAATGTTCACAAATAAATATCTGAAAAGTGTAGCGTGCATTTGTACTCAGCCCCCTTTACTCTGATACCCCTAACTAAAATCTAGTGGAACCAATTGCCTTCAGAAGTCACCTAATTAGTACATAGAGTCCCCCCGTGTGTCATGTGATCTCAGTATAAATCCGGCTGTTCTGTGAAGCCCTCAGAGGTTTGTTAGAGAACATTAGTGAACAAACAGCATCACGAAGGCCGAGGAACACACCAGATGGGTCAGGGATAAAGTTGTGCAGTCCATCACCTTCACCCTCAGCTTCTTCAGCAAGGCAGTGGTGGTCTTGGAGGTGTGTTTGGGGTCGTTATGTTGGAATACTGCCCTGCGGCCCAGTCTCCGGAGGGAGGGGATCATGCTCTGCTTCAGTATGTCACAGTACATGTCGGCATTCATGGTTCCCTCAATGAACTGTAGCCCCCCAGTGCCGGCAGCACTCATGCAGCCCCAGACCATGACACTCCCACCACCATGCGGCCCCAGACCACGACACTCCCACCACCATGGGGCCCCAGACCATGACACTCCCACCACCATGGGGCCCCAGACCATGACACTCCCACCGCCATGGGGCCTCAGACCATGACACTCCCACCACCATGCGGCCCCAGACCGTGACACTCCCACCACCATGCGGCCCCAGACCGTGACACTCCCACCACCATGGGGCCCCAGACCATGACACTCCCACCACCATGCGGCCCCAGACCACGACACTCCCACCACCATGGGGCCCCAGACCACGACACTCCCACCACCATGGAGCCCCAGACCACGACACTCCCACCACCATGGGGCCCCAGACAATGACACTCCCACCACCATGGGGCCCCAGACCACGACACTCCCACCACCATGGGGCCCCAGACCATGACACTCCCACCACCATGCTTGACTGTAGGCAAGACACACTTGTCTTTGTACTCCTCACCTGGTTGCCGCCACACACGCCTGACACCATCTGAACCCAATCAGTTGATGTTGGTGTCATCAGACCACAGGAGACGGTTCCAGTCATCCATGTCCTTAGTCTGCTTGTCTTCAGCAAACTGTTTGCGGCTTTCTTGGTCATCATCTTTAGAAGAGGCTTCCTTCTGGGACGACAGCCATGCAGACCAATGGGATGCAGTGTGCTGCGTATGGTCTGAGCACCGACAGGCTGACCCTCCCTACACCCTCTGCAGCAATGCTGGCCCCACTGACAGGCTGACCCCCCCACCCCTTCACCCTCTGCAGCAATGCTGGCACCACTGACAGGCTGACCCCCCCCTACACCCTCTGCAGCAATGCTGGCCCCACTGACAGGCTGACCCCCCCACCCCTTCACCCTCTGCAGCAATGCTGGCACCACTGACAGGCCGACCCCCCACCCCTACACCCTCTGCAGCAATGCTGGCAGCACTCGGACGTCTATTTCCCAAAGACAACCTCTGGATATGACGCTGAGCACGTGCACTCAACTTCTTTGGTGGACCATGGCGAGGCCTGTTCTGAGTGGAACCCGTCCTGTTACCCCGCTGTATGGTCTTGACCACCGTGCTGCAGCTCAGTTTCAGGGTCTCGGCAATCTTCTTATAGCCTCGGCCATCTTTATGTAGAGAAATAATTCTTTCCTTCAGATCCTCAGAGAGTTCTTTGCCATGAGGTGCCATGCTGAACTTCCAGTGACCAGTATGAGAGAGTGAGAGCGATACCACCAAATGTAACCCCCCCCCCCCGCTCCCCATTCACACCTGACACCTTGTAACACTAACAAGTCACATGACCCCGGGGAGGGAAAATGGCTAATTGGGCCCAATTTGGACCTTGTCACTTAGGGGTGGAGTCACTTTTGTTGCCGGCGGTTTAGACATTAATGGCGGTGTGTTGAGTTATTTTGAGGGGACAGCAAATTTCCATGTTATACAAACTGTACACTGACTACGTCACATTGTAGCAAAGTGTCATTTCTTCAGTGTTGTCACATGAAAAGAGAGAATCAAATATTGACACAAATGTGAGGGGGGGACTCACTTCTGGGAGATACTGTGATATATCAGGGGTGGACTGACCATTTGGAAACTCAGGCACTGCCCGAGGGCCCGGGGTTAGTAGGGGGCCCCATGAGATGCCCCTGGTACCTTTTTCATAGGCTTTTTTGAGTTTGGGCAAGGACACAGGGGCCCCATGATCCCCTATTGCCCGGGGGCCCCATGAGTTGTCAGTCCGCCCCTGATATATATATACATTGTATACAGTCCGGGGGAGGGGGCTCACTTCTGGGGGATACTGTATATATATATATATACATTGTATACAGTCTGGGGGAGGGGGGGCTCATTTCTGGGAGATACTGTAAGTCAATGTTAAGTGTTGCGTGTTTCATGAGCCTGGAGATTTGTTGGACTGACCAGGCAGAACAGAACAGGATTGGTCGGTGTGGACTATGACATCACAGGTGCGCTGTATAGATGACATTATTTACAAGGTGTCAGTGTGTCCCCAGCTGTGTAATTATTTTGTTGCATTTGGCATTTCCTGTTTTATTGAACTTTGGATTTTAATGAGATGCTCAAAAATCTGACCTTTCCCGGAGAGTACGCAGAGAATATCACGAGAGCGCAGTTTACGCTCCTGGGAGCCGCACGTGCCCTGTGGGTTTATTTATTGATTATTTATTTATTACAGGCATTTCTATATTTCATGTGATATGTGCGATTCTGTGACTTCTCCGCACGCATGTCCTTCACTGTGAGTTCATCATCGCATCCCTCTGCAAGGAAATCCTGGAAGACTAATCCGGCGATTCTGCAATACGGGTCATTGAGTTCTTCAAAGTGCACCTGTCATTTTATAGAACGTTAAAGGGTTACTAAACCCCGGACCCCGCATTCACTATATCTGCTCTAACCGGACCCCGCATTCACTATATCTACTCTCCCCGGACCCCGCATTCACTATATCTACTCTCCCCGGACCTCGCACTCACTATATCCGCTCTCCCCTGACCGGATATTCACTGTATCCGCTCTCCCCGGACCCCGCATTCACTATATCCGCTCTCCCCGGACCCCGCATTCACTATATCTGCTCTCCCCGGACCCCGCATTCACTATATCCGCTCTCCCCGGACCCCGTATTCACTATATCTGATCTCCCCGGACCCCGCATTCACTATATCCGCTCTCCCCGGACCCCGCATTCACTATATCCGCTGTCCCCGGACCCTGCATTCCCTATATCCGCTCTCCCCGGACCCCGCATTCACTGTATCCGCTCTATCCCCGGACCCCGCACTCACTATATCCTCTCTCCCCGGACCCCGCATTCACTGTATCCGCTCTCCCCGGACCCCGCATTCACTATATCTACTCTCCCCGGACCCCGCATTCACTATATCCGCTCTCCCCGGACCCCGCATTCACTATATCCGCTCTCCCCGGACCCCGCATTCACTATATCCGCTCTCCCAGGACCCCGCATTCACTATATCCGCTCTCCCCGGACCCCGCATTCACTATATCCGCTCTCCCCGGACCCTGCATTCACTATATCCGCTCTCCCCGGACCCCGCATTCACTGTATCCGCTCTCCCCGGACCCCGCACTCACTATATCCTCTCTCCCCGGACCCCGCATTCACTATATCTACTCTCCCCGGACCCCGCACTCACTATATCCTCTCTCCCCGGACCCCGCATTCACTATATCTGCTCTCCCTGGACCCCGCATTCACTATATCCGCTCTCCCCGGACTCACTGAGATCATAAACCAATGGACCCGGCACACATGACTGGTCCTGACCTTTCTGCTGGGCAAATGACAGCTCCCCGAGCTGTCATCCAGTATAAGGGAATGGGTGACGATAGTAGTGACATCATTGACCAAATATTGTCATGGTTAGCCAATCAAGACAGTAGAGGCTAGGGCAGATAGAGACAGATGGAGGGGAGGACCTCTGCTAGCCAATAGAAAGGGAGAGGCTCTGCCCGGCAACCTGATGCTCAGGGAGAGAGACCAAAGGAGCAGCTGCAGGGACAGGAGGAGCAGCAGCGGATGTTGGGGGAGAGAGTGTGCCAGATGCTTCCAACAGCTTCCATGTTGGTGCTCCCCACAGCCGCCATAAAAATGACTTGTACCACATTTGATATTTCTCTCTCAATGGGAAAAAAATAGGACCGCAGGGATCCCCTAAGCCACAGGTTGAGCACCAGAAAAACAGATCTTCACAAGAAGTGGCAAAGGGCCACACATAGCCCTAGGGTCATAGGTTAAGCACCAAGGAAAAAGGACTGCACAATAAGTGGTAAAGGGCCTCATGCGACCCCAGGGCCACAGGTTGAGCACCAAGGAAATAGGACTGCACAAAGAGCAGAAAAGGGCCACAGACAGCCCCTGGTCCACAGGTTGAGCACCAAGGAAATAGGACTGCACAAGAAGTGGCAAAGGGCCACAGACAGCCCCTGGTCCACAGGTTGAGCACCAAGGAAATAGGACTGCACAAGAAGTGGCAAAGGGCCACAGACAGCCCCAGGGCCACGGGCTGAGCATCAGGGAAATAAATGCATGAAAATGTGGGAACACCGGAGGGAGTGCAGTATGAGGGTAAAAATTGACAAAATAATGCACAATGGCTCCTCCTACAGCAAAACCTCCCCTTGGACCGACATACCTCACCGACCCGCGCCCAGACTCGGGGTGTAAAGCAGCCGGTGGAGAGGCGAGACAATCGGAGACTCTGCATGCGCGGCCAGCGGAAATGAGATTTAGCCGTCGGGTTTTGTCACAGGTACTCCGGCTAATATCGCGTCAAGATAATTTCACAGCAGATAAATGTGTCGGGGATCCCGGTTATTTCATGAAGATATTTTGTAATCCCCGTAAATACAAGCTGCTAACATCGCGGGGAGATAAAGCCGGCGGCGGTATGAAAAGGCCGTTTCTGTGACGCGGCTGTCTGCAGGACGCGGATAAGAAAAACAGAATTTATTTCAGCAGAATTGTATTTGGAAAAGCAACACAGTCGCAATGACGGGGGTGGAGGTGACTGTAAATCCACCAGCTAACAACAAAAAAATATTTTATTACATTTTGATTTAGAGGGATTACAGAGGAAGATTCTACATCCCGGAGACCCAACACCCAACACGAGGGAAGTGACTCAGCATATGCTGGGCTGTGTACTGAAAAATAGAAAGACCGTAAAGTCAGAGAGAAGAAGCAACCTCTCAACAAACCAATGGTCCAACATAGGAGGACATGGTCCAGGGGCGGACTGACAACTCATGGGGCCCCCAGGCAATAGGGGATCATGGGGCCCCTGTGTCCTTGCCCAAACTCAAAAAAGACTATGAAAAAGGTACCAGGGGCATCTCATGGGGCCCCCTACTGACCCCGGGCCCCGAGTTTCCAAATAGTCAGTCCGCCCCTGACATGGTCTACAGGTCAGGACTCAGAGGTCTTCCCACACCTTAAGGACAAGGGACATTACATAGACCTGTGGTTCTTGTCAGGGGTGTGCTTACAACAAGTTCCATGTACATCTTCCATGATTGGTTCCAGGACACACACCTGAGCAGTGCCGGGTAAAGCTCACCCACCGCCCAGAGAAAAGATACCAAACTACACCCCCCCCCCCCCCATTCATGATGAGCAAGTTTATGGGATCCTACATCCAGCGGTCACTCGTCAAAATCGCTGTGTAGCTCAGTATCAACACTAGTTGCATGCTTGTGTGGGTGGCGATCCACTCCCGGCTCTCTACTGGAAACTTCTTCACTCAGTGGTCCAGGCTGTGCTCGCTCCCCCCCCCACCTCCTTCCTGCTAGTACAGCTCCTGTGTGTCTGTGAACACTGCCACCTGCTTGTTAATACAGGAGCACTGCACTGGCAGGAAGAGGAGGGGGGGTGAGAACACAGCTTGCACCCTGTCCCTGCCATCTCCTCCTCTCCTCTCTCAGCACCGGACTGATAGGAGTGGTGACCAGGGGTGTATTTACAAGGCAAACAAGGCATTTGCCTAGGGCGGCATTTTTCAGGGGGGGGCAGCACTGCCCCTTGCAAGAAGGGATGGAAGAAGGGAAACACGCGGCATGGGGACCTGGTGGGTTCCTAGAGATGCTGTGGGTTTCATGACAGTGTATGCACAGCCCAACTCTCATTCCTGGGGATGTCCAGAGCTGTGAAGGTGAGTGTCTTTTTCTCTCTCACCATGGGGGATGGTGGCTGGTGTATGGGGGGCAGTGGTAGTGGAAAGCTTGGTTGGAGGGCATGGATGCTCTCGGTCAATGTCAGGCTCTTTCTGCGGGGGGGCACCAATTTTTGTGTTGCCTAGGGCAGCACAAAACCTGAATACACCACTGGTTCTTGTCCTTATTGAGACCAGGGAAATTCTTCCAAAACCTTCCATGCCAAACAATAAAGAATCCAATTTATACTCACACAATAAAAATATGGGAATGCAAGACATACAGTGAAATGCTGGAAGACTGTGGATGGGCCTGGGTGTCACTGCCCGGAGAATGGGGGGTTGTGGAGTGAATTAGGGGACTCTGTAGCTGAGTTGGTGGCTCGGTAGGAGAGAATGTTTCTGAAGGAAGCTTGGGAGTACAGTGGGAGGTATGGTGGGCACAATAGGACACTGTTGGAGGCTGGGGGCACTATGATGGGCTGGAGGCTCTGCAGTAGGTAGGGGGCTCTTTTGGAGGCTGGACTGCACTGTGGAAGGTTGGGGAGCACTGTGAAGTCTCAGGGCTCTCGAGTGGCCAGAGGGGCACTATGGGAGCAAGGAGGCACTGTATCTAGTTAAGGAATCTTCAACTGGCTTGAGGCCAGGGTGAGGGGAGGCCAAAGGGAGCTTGTGCAACCAAAGACCCAACACAAGAGAAATAACTTCACATAAGCAGTGCGGTGTAGTAAGGAATACAAAGAACTCTGGGAAGAAGAACCAACCTCTCTACAAACCAATGGCCCAACAAAGGAAGAAAACGTCTACAAGTGAGGACTCATCAGTCTTCCTACACCTTAAGGACAAGGGACATTGTTTAGACCAAGGGTTCTCAACCTTTTCAAGACCAGAGCCCGGAAAATTCTTCCACACCTTCTATGCCCCAACAGTAAAGAATGCAGTTTATACTCACACCTTAAAAGCAAGGGAATGCAAAACATACATTGAAATGGTGGAAGGCTCTTGGTGTCACTATTGTTGTGCAGTGGCTTAGGGGACTTTGCAGCTGATTTGGTGGACCTTATGGGAGGAGGTTTCTTGGGGGAAATGAGGAGCACTGTTGGGGCACTGTGGAGGGCAACAGGTTGGGGGGCACTGTGGGAGACTGAGCTGCAAAGTAAAAGGTTGGGAGGCACTGTGGGAGCTGAGGGCCCCCAAAGGACCTGGGGGCACTATGGGAGCTGGGAAGCACTGCGTCAGGTTAATGGATCTAAAGTTGGCTCGAGGCCCGGGAGAGGGCTAGGCTTCAGCTTGGCAGTGGGTCACGGCCTGGTGGTTGAGAACCTGTAAGGACAACTGGTTCACAAGAGGAGTGAAAGAGGACATTAATGTCAATTTGGAACAACTATTATTGAACAGCAATGGTGGCCTTCAACACCGTCTGTCTTCTGTTTTAACATATCTACTCCTGATGTTTGACAGCAATTGACACCTTCAGTCGTGCAACTCAAAGGATTATCACATATGCAGACTTATTGACAGCAAAGATGGGATTATATAACTAGAAAAGGGTTAGAACCCCTACCAGTCCTTGATGTTTGTTGAAGACGTAAAGCAATAGTAGGCTATATGGTCTTAAGTAAAGTTGGAATTTCATCCAGGAAGAGCCATAGGAAGGGATCCAGTGGCAGAACTACCAGGGTCGCAAAGGTTCCACTTGTGACTAGGCCCTGGTATTCCCCCACCATGGGGGGGCACCAAGATTGCAACAAGGGGGCCCACTGCAGAACATGTCAAAGGGTCCCACTGCAGAATCATAATAAAGGGCCCCATTAGAGAAGTAAAGGGCCATGGGATCAGTGGGAAGGGGCCCGAGCAAAGAGAAAAATGCCCAAAACCAATGGAAAGGGCCCCCGGACCAGTGGAAAGTGACCCAGGACCAATGGCAAGAGCCCCAGGACCAGTGGCAAGAGCCCCAGGACCAGTGGCAAGAGCCCCAGGACCAGTGACCAAGGAAAGGGCCAAGGCAATGTCAGGGAGGCCCTACATGGTTTATTTCACCGGGGCCCTGAAGGTTCTAGTTATGCTTCTTAAGGGATCCTAACCCCTTCCTGAGCTGTCATATCCAACTGTACAACCTCCTCCCACTCTTCATTCCTGAGCTTCCCAACTATTTCCTTACCTTTTTACCCCCTATATATTAGGCAGCAAGTGAACATGTGGTCCCTGAAGTTGATGTGTTGAAAGAAGAAAAAATGTTCATCGCAGTTTGCTGTGTATGGGGCTGTGTAGTCGCAGACTGGTCAGGGTGTCCACAGCCTAAAGTGCCTACAATGGACCACGGAGAACTGGACCACGGAGCACAGTGGACATGGAGCAGTGGAAGACCCATGCCTGGTCTGATGAATGACGTTTTCATTGACATCATGTGGATGGCCAAATGTGTGTGCGTCATTTACATGGGGAAGAGATGACACCGGGGTGTAGTATGGGAAGAAGGCAAGCCAGCTGAGGCCGTGTGATGCTTTAGATGATGTTCTGCTGGGAAACCTTGGCTCCTGCCATTCATGTAGATGTTACTTTGACACCAGAGGCAGACTGACAACTCATGGGGCCCCCGGGCAATAGGGGATCATGGAGCCCCTGTTTCCTTGCCCAAACTCAAAAAGCCTATGAAAAAGTTACCAGGGGCATCTCATGGGGCCCCCTACTGACCCCGGGCCCTCGGGCAGTGCCCGAGTTTCCAAATGGTCAGTCCGCCCCTGTTTGCCATGTACCACCTACCTAAACATTGTTGCTGACCAAGTCCATCCCTTCATGGAAACTGTATTCCCTGATGGCAGTGGCCTCTTTCAGCAGGATAGTCAAGAATGGTTTGAGGATGGGTCAAGAATGGTTTGAGGATGGGCCAAGATGGGTTTGAGGATGGGCCAAGGATGGTTTGAGAATGGGCCAAGAATGGTTTGAGGATGGACCAAGAATGGTTTGAGGATGGGCCAAGAATGGTTTGAGGATGGGCCAAGAATGGTTTGAGGATGGGCCAAGAATGGTTTGAGGATGGGTCAAGAATGGTTTGAGGTTGGGCCAAGAATGGTTTGAGGATGGACCAAGAATGGTTTGAGGATGGGTCAAGAATGGTTTGAGGATGGGTCAAGAATGATTTGAGGATGGGTCAAGAATGGTTTGAGGAATGGGTCAAGAATGGTTTGAGGAATGGGTCAAGAATGGATTGCAGATGGGTCAAGAATGGTTTGAGGATGGGTAAAGAATGGTTTGAGGAAAGGGTCAAGAATGGTTTGAGGATGGGTCAAGAATGGTTTGAGGAACACAACAACAAATTTGATCTGTTTACTTGTCCTCCAAATTCTCCAGATCTTAGTCCAATCGATCATCTGTGGGATGTTCTAGAAAAACAAGTCCGATACATGGAGGCAACTTACAGGACTTAAAGAATCCTCTACTGATGGCTTGGAGCCAGATACCACAGCCTACCTTCAGAGGTCTAGTGGAGTCCAGGCCTCGATGGGTCAAGGCAAAAGGAGGACCTATTCAGTATTAGGTGGGTGGTCATAAATTTACGGCTGATCGGTGCATAATATACTGTAAATATAGAGTCAGAACCGCTAACCTTGCAGCTATAGATGGGATCCAAGATTGATAACTCAATGGCACCATCTGCTGGTCACCACTATTACTGCATTATATTAAACTAGGAAAGAGAAAGCCAATGTGTGGAGCGTATTTATCAATCTGAGGACAACTGAGAAGGATTATATCCACTGGAGTCAACTCAATTTCTCGTTTTCCCAATTTATTTAATTAAAATATGAGTTAATTGGTACCCAGACACATTTTTTGGTCATAAAAACGTGCTTTTGCCTGCTATTCCATATACCGTATCTTCAATCACAATCTAGTGCGGCTGGTATACACGTGTATTGGTAGCACAACATCTACAGTACATGATGCAACCCTTAATCTGCTCCCTTTTAGGTGGTACACCTTCCTGCCCACCGGCCACTTCTACCCCCTTCCTGCCCACCGGGCACTTCTACCCCCTTCCTGCCTACCAGGCACTTCTACCCCCTTCCTGGCCACCAGCCACTTCTACCCTCTTCCTGCCCACCGGGCACTTCTACCCCCTTCCTGCCTACCGGACACTTCTACCCCCTTCCTGGCCACCAGCCACTTCTACCCTCTTCCTGCCCACCGGGCACTTCTACCCCCTTCCTGCCTACCGGCCACTTCTACCCCCTTCCTGCCTCCCGGCCACTTCTACCCCCTTCCTGCCTCCCGGCCACTTCTACCCCCTTCCTGCCTACCGGGCACTTCTACCCCCTTCCTGCCCACCGGGCACTTCTACCCCCTTCCTGCCTACAGGGCACTTCTACCCCTTTCCTGCCTACCGGGCACTTCTACCCCCTTCCTGTCTACCGGGCACTTCTACCCCCTTCCTGCCTACCGGGCACTTCTACCCCCTTCCTGTCTACCGGGCACTTCTACCCCCTTCCTGCCTACAGGGCACTTCTTACCCCCTTCCTGCCTACCGGCCACTTCTACCCCTTTCCTGCCTACCGGGCACTTCTACCCCCTTCCTGCCTACAGGGCACTTCTACCCCCTTCCTGCCTACAGGACACTTCTACCCCCTTCCTGCCCACTGGGCACTTCTACCCCCTTCCTGCCTACAGGACACTTCTACCCCCTTCCCGCCTACAGGGCACTTCTACCCCCTTCCTGCCTACAGGACACTTCTACCCCCTTCCCGCCTACAGGGCACTTCTACCCGCTTCCTGCCTACAGGGCACTTCTACCCCCTTCCCGCCTACAGGACACTTCTACCCCCTTCCTGCCTACTGGACACTTCTACCCCGTTCCTGCCTACCGGACACTTCTACCCCCTTCCTGCCTACAGGGCACTTCTACCAACTTCCTGCCTACCGGGCACTTCTACCCCCTTCCTGCCTACAGGACACTTCTACCCCCTTACTGCCTACCGGGCACTTCTACCCCCTTCCTCCCTACAGGGCACTTCTACCCCCTTCCTGCCTACCGGGCACTTCTACCCCCTTCCTGCCTACAGGGCACTTCTACCCCCTTCCTGCACAGGCCACACTGTTGCACTTTGAATTACAATTGCGTGATCATGCAACATTGTACCCCTATTAAATTTCATTTTTTTCACAAATAGAGCTTTCTTTTGGTGGTATTTACTCCCTGCTGGGGTTTTACTTTTTGAGCTATAAACAAAAAAAGAGAAAAAAATTTGAAAAAAAAAAAAAGTTTCTTTGTTTCTATTATACAATTTTGCAAACAGGTAATTTTTGTCCTTCACTGATGTGCGTTGATGAGGCTGCTCTGATAGGTGGCACTGATGGGCACTGATAGGCAACACTGATGGGCACTGATAGGCAGCACTGATGGGCACTGATAGGCAGCACTGATGGGCACTGATAGGCGGCACTGATGGGCACTGAAGAGCACTGATAGGCAGCACTGATGGGCACTTATAGGCGGCACTGATGGGCACTGATAGGTGGCACTGTTAGACAGCACTAATGAGGTGGCACGGATAGGTGGCACTGATGAGCTGGCATTGATGATGGGTACTGATAGTCGGTACTGACTGGCAGCACCGCTGGGCACTGACTGGCGGCACTGCTGGGCACTGATTGGTGACATTGCTGGGCACTGACTGGCGGCACTGCTGGGTGGCACTGACTGGCGGCACTGCTGAGCTGCACTGATGGACACAGGTGGGTGTCACTTCTGGGCAAAGGTGGGTGGCACTGCTGGGCACAGGTGGGCGGCACTGCTGGGCACTTGTGGGTGGAACTGGTGGGTACTTGTGGGCGGAACTGGTGGGTGGCACTGCTGGGCACCGATCATCAGGGCACTGATGATCGGTGCTGATCCCTGCTCTGACAACTGCCGCTCTGACAGCGTGAGGAAAGTGCAGTTGACAACCGGCAATTACATTTCCAGGTGATCAGCAAGTCATTGGACATGGCTGATCACATGGTAAAAGGTCGCTGTGATTGGCCTTTTATCACATCACATGATCAGCTGTGGGACACAGCGATCACGGAGATCGCAGGGTGTGTGCCCCCGGGGGCGCGCAGGAGAGCATATTCTGGGAGGACGTCATATGACGCCCACCCAGAACTAGCTGGCCACAGTGCACCTATCATTCAGGTACCTGCGGTCGGCAACTAGTTAACTAACAATTGCGCGGTCATGCAACGCTGTACATACATGAAAGTTGTGTCTTTTTTTCCCCAAAAATAGAGATTTTTTTCGGTGGTATTTGATCGTCTCTACATTTTTTTTTTGCGCTATAAACAAAAAAAGACCGACAATTTTGAAAAAAAAAATATTTTTTTTTTACTTTTTGCTATAAATTTTTTTTTCAAAATTCGAATTTCGTTATAAATTTAGGCCAAAATGTATTCTGCTCCGTGTCTCCCAATACGTGTAAATTAATTGGTTTACGTGAAAATTATAGCGTCTAAAATTGGCGGTATACATACTGGAATTTTTCTTTTTTTATACTAGTAATGGCGTCGATCAGCGACTTATAGCGGGACTGTGGCGGGCATTCTGACACTGGGGGGGGGGACTGACTTGGTGTCACTGACATCCCCAGTGACACCAATACAGTGATCAGTGCTAATAAAAAGCACTGACACTGTACTAATGGCACTGGGCAGGAAGGGATTAACATCTGGGGGGCAATCAAAGGGTTCACTGTGTGCTGGGTGTGTTTTCATAGGGAGACATGCTGTGCAGAGAGATACAAAGCAGCATGTCCTTGCTGGCAGGAGAGAGACCTGTATTGTTTACACCCAGGTCTCTCCCCTGTCAACTTTCCCCAAAGATCGCCGAGTGCCGACCAGGAATTGCCATCTGGGACATGGTGATTGACATCTCTAGCCGCCAATAGTGGCGTGGGTAGGGCAGCACGCCCCCTACCTGGAGATGCAAATCCTTGACGCGTTTACGTGGTCTCTGGACCGCATGGAAGAGAAAATATATTTGAAATGCTACAATTTTGGCCGTATTCAATATATTTCAAAATATATTTCAAGAAATATATATATGTATGTACTGTATGTTGAAATGCGTTTTTATTACAAAATATATGAAAAATATTTTTAAAAATAAATTTTTAAATATACTGGATGTCTTTAAAAATACAAATCTACATTTTTGGAATGCATTTGCAAATATATGTAAAAATATATGTTCAAATTACTTTTATATATGTTAAAAAAAGTCTGAAGAATACATTTAAAAAATATATATTTTAAAAAGTTTTTTTAATATATTATGTAATATATAAAAAACGCATTTAAACATGCAGTATTCAATATATTTAAAAAAAAAAAATACACTTTCAAAATAACATAAAACAAAAAAATGGCGTCTGCAAAAGTTTGGGCACCCTGCAGAATTTATAGCATGCCCTGCCCCCTTTGCAAAGCTGAGACCTGCCAGTGTCATGGATTGTGCTCAATCATCGTCTGGGAAGACCAGGTGATGTCAATCTCAAAGGTTTTAAATGCCCAGACTCATCTGACCTTGCCCCAACAATCAGCACCATGGGTTCTTCTAAGCAGTTGTCTAGAAAACTGAAACTGAAAATAGTTGATGCTCACAAAGCTGGAGAAGTCTATAAGAAGATAGCAAAGTGGTTTCAGATGTCAATATCCTCTGTTCGGAATGTCATTAAGAAATGGCAGTCATCAGGAACAGTGGAAGTTAAAGCAACATCTGGAAGACCAAGAAAAATATCAAACAGAACAGCTCGCAGGATTGTGAGAAAAACAATTCAAAACCCACGTTTGACTGCAGGATCCCTCCAGAAAGATCTGGCAGACACTGGAGTTGTGGTCACTATTCCACTATAAAGAGATACTTGTACAAATATGGTCTTCATGGAAGAGTCATCAGAAGAAAACCTCTTCTACGTCCTCACCACAAAAATCATCGTTTGAACTTTGCAAATGAACATATAGACAAGCCTGATGCATTTTGGAAACAAGTTCTGTGGACCGATGAGGTTAAAATTGAATTTTTTGGCCGGAATGAGCAAAGGTACGTTTGGAGAAGGGGCACAGAATTGAATGAAAAGAACCTCTGTCCAACTGTTAAGCATGGGGTTGGATCAATCATGCTTTGGGGTTGTGTTGCAGCCAGTGGCACAGGGAACATCTCACGAGTAGAAGGAAAAATGGATTCAATAAAATTTCAGCAAATTTTGGATGGTAACTTGATGCCATCTGTGAAAAAGCTGAAGTTAAAGAGAGGATGGCTTCTACAAATGGATAATGATCCTAAACACACCTCAAAATCCACGGGGGATTACATCAAGAGGCGTAAACTGAAGGTTTTGCCATGGCCTTCACAATCTCCTGACCTCAACATCATTGAAAATCTATGGATAGACCTTAAAAGAGCCGTGCGACAGACAGCCCAGAAATCTCAAAGAACTGGAAGACTTTTGTAAGGAAGAATGGGCAAAGATACCTCAAACAAGAACTGAAAGACTCTTGGCTGGCTACAAAAAGCGTTTACAAGCTGTGATACTTGCCAAAGGGGGCAGTACAAGATATTAACTCTGCAGGGGGCCCAAACTTTTGCAGACGCCATTTTTTGTTTTCGGTTATTTTGAAAGTGTAAATGATGGAAATAAAATCTAACTTTTGTTGACATATTATAAGAATGTCTAATCTGTAATTTGATGCCTTTTGGAGATTTTTCCATCTTTCCTTGGCTTCTTTATGCACATTAATACAAATTTTTAGCTGGGGTGCCCAAACTTTCCATCCCCACTGTATATATATATATTGTAGTATATTTGAAATACTACAATTTTGGCCGTATTCAATATATAAAAATATATATATATATATATATATATATATATATATATATATATATATACACATACACACATACTGTACATATATATATATATATATATATATATATTTTTTTTTTTTTTTTTTTTTTTTTTTTAAATATATTGAATATGGCCAAAATTGTAGTATTTCAAATATACTACAATATATATATATATACTGTACATATACATATATATATACATTATTTCAAATATTTGTCAATATATTTGTGAAGAATATTTTTTAAATACACCCCACCTCCTCATTCCTCAGAAATTATTTCACTTACCTATCCGCCCCAATGCCCGCAGTCTCCTGGGACACATCACACACTCCAGGAGGATGCGGCATCATTTTCCATGCGCCATTTTAGGCATGTGCAGTGGGGGAGCCGACTGCGATTCCTCATGAAATTACAGCCAGCAACCAAATTCAAGATGGCGGTGTTGGGGACCCCCAGAAGTGAGAAGATTCAGCTGCAAGCAGAAAGCGCTGGATGCCAGGCTCAGGTAAATGCCTAATTTTTAAAAGTCAGCAGCCACAGTATTTGTTTTTTATTTGGTTTTAGGGCCGGTTCACACTCCATGCGTTTCAGTTGCTTTTTTTCTGCATCCAAAATGCACAGAAAGTAGGTGATATGGTGGTCAATGTCATAGTTCACATCAGTGCTTGCAGTTCCGGATGCAGAGAAAAAAGGAGAAGAGGCGGCATTTTTCCTGCACAGAACTGCACTAGAAACTAAAATGCATCAAATAGCACTGGAAGGTACCAAAACGCATCAAAAACATACCGGAACGCACATGTCCCTATTTAAATTGAAGAAAAAGAGAGGGGAAAAAATGAACTGGAAAGCAGCAAAAATGCATGGGAATGCATAAAAAAATGCATAAAAAATGCATCGAAAATGCACCAGAATGCACGGGAATGCACTAAAACGCACCAAAAACACACTGCAACGCACACGTTCCTATTTAAATTGAAGAAAAAGAGAAGAGAAAAATGAACTGGAAAGTATAAAAATGCACTGGAACCAGGGGCGGACTGACCATTTGGAAACTCGGGCACTGCCCGAGGGCCCGGAGTCAGTAGGGGGCCCCATCAGATGCCCCTAGTACCTAGTCTTTTTTGAGTTTGGGCAAGGACATAGGGGCCCCATGATCCCCTATTGCTCGGGGGCCCCATGAGTTGTCAGTCCGCCCCTGGTCACATACCTGATGAAGGAGTCCTGCGAGACTCCGAAATGTTGCCTTGCTGTAACTATGAGCTCGCACTATACATCGCCATCTGAATGAAAAGAGACCCTATGGTAGGAGACCCAGGAGGACCCCACCGCTGACACAGAAATATGGTAGGAGACCCAGGAGGACCCCACCGCTGACACAGAAATATGGTAGGAGACCCAGGAGGACCCCACTGCTGACACAGAAATATGGTAGGAGACCCAGGAGGACCCCACCGCTGACACAGAAATATGGTAGGAGACCCAGGAGGACCCCACCGCTGACACAGAAATATGGTAGGAGACCCAGGAGGACCCCACTGCTGACACAGAAATATGGTAGGAGACCCAGGAGGACCCCACCGCTGACACAGAAATATGGTAGGAGACCCAGGAGGACCCCACCGCTGACACAAAAATATGGTAGGAGACCCAGGAGGACCCCACCGCTGACACAGAAATATGGTGGGAGACCAAGGAGGACCCCACCGCTGACACAGAAATGTGATGGGAGACCCAGGAGGACCCCACCGCTGACACAGAAATGTGATGGGAGACCCAGGAGGACCCCACCGCTGACACAGAAATATGGTGGGAGACCCAGGTGGACCCCACCGCTGACACAGAAATATGGGAGGAGACCCAGGAGGACCCCACTGCTGACACAGAAATATGGTAGGAGACCCAGGAGGACCCCACTGATGACACAGAAATATGGTAGGAGACCCAGGAGGACCCCACCGCTGACACAAAAATATGGTAGGAGACCCAGGAGGACCCCACCGCTGACACAGAAATATGGTAGGAGACCCAGGAGGACCCCACCGCTGACACAAAAATATGGTAGGAGACCCAGGAGGACCCCACCGCTGACACAGAAATGTGATGGGAGACCCAGGAGGACCCCACCGCTGACACAGAAATATGGTGGGAGACCCAGGTGGACCCCACCGCTGACACAGAAATATGGGAGGAGACCCAGGAGGACCCCACTGCTGACACAGAAATATGGTAGGAGACCCAGGAGGACCCCACTGATGACACAGAAATATGGTAGGAGACCCAGGAGGACCCCACCGCTGACACAGAAATATGGTAGGAGACCCAGGAGGACCCCACCGCTGACACAGAAATATGGTGGGAGACCCAGGAGGACCCCACCGCTGACACAAAAATATGGGAGGAGACCCAGGTGGACCCCACTGCTGACATAGAAATATGGTGGGAGACCCAGGAGGACCCCACTGCTGACACAGAAATATGGTGGGAAACCCAGGAGGACCCCACCGCTGACACAGAAATATGGTGGGAAACCCAGGAGGACCCCACCGCTGACACAGAAATATGGTGGGAGACCCAAGAGGACCCCACCGCTGACACAGAAATATGGGAGGAGACCCAGGAGGACCCCACCGCTGACACAAAAATATGGTGGGAGACCCAAGAGGACCCCACCGCTGACACAGAAATATGGTGGGAGACCCAGGAGGACCCCACCGCTGACACAGAAATATGGTGGGAGACCCAGGAGGACCCCACTGCTGACACAGAAATGTGGTGGGAGACCCAGGAGGACCCCACTGCTGACATAGAAATATGGTGGGAGACCCAGGAGGACCCCACTGCTGACACAGAAATATGGTGGGAGACCCAGGAGGACCCCACTGCTGACACAGAAATATGGTGGGAGACCCAGGAGGACCCCACTGCTGACACAGAAATGTGGTGGGAGACCCAGGAGGACCCCACTGCTGACATAGAAATATGGTGGGAGACCCAGGAGGACCCCACTGCTGACACAGAAATATGGTGGGAGACCCAGGAGGACCCCACTGCTGACACAGAAATATGGTAGGAGACCCAGGAGGACCCCACCGCTGACACAGAAATATGGTAGGAGACCCAGGAGGACCCCACTGCTGACATGGAAATATGGGAGGAGACCCAGGAGGACCCCACCGCTGACACAGAAATGTGGTAGGAGACCCAGGAGGACCCCACCGCTGACACAGAAATGTGGTGGGAGACCCAGGAGGACCCCACCGCTGACAAAAAAAGACCAACAATTTAAAAAAAAAGAAAAATTTTTACTTTTTGCTATAAACATTTTTTAAAGAATCGAATTTCGTCATAAATTTAGACCAAAATGTATTCTGCTCCGTATCTCCATAATGTTTTATCCGCCCTCTTCAGGTATCTGAGATTGAAGATGCTGGTTTATGTTGTGCCAAAATTCACTTTGGGATCTGTTTAAATTTACCCTCCAGAGGATTTACCCCCCCCCCCCTTCCTGACCGGGCCATTTTTTGCGATACGGTGCTGCGTTACTTTAACTTACAATTGCGCGGTCATGCAATGCTGTAAATGAAAGTTATGTCCTTTTTTTTCCCCCTACAAATAGAACTTTCTTTCGGTGGTATTTGATCGCCTGTGCGTTTGTTTTTTTTTTGCGCTATAAACAAAAAAAGACCGACAATTTTCAAAAAATATATATTTTTTTTTTTTACTTTTTGCTATAATTTTTTTTTTTTTTTAATTGAATTTCGTCATAAATTTCAGCCAAAATGTATTCTGCTATGTATCTTTGCTAAAAAAAAAAAAAACACTATGTGTAAATTAATTGGTTTACGTGAAAATTATAGCATCTAAAATTGGCGGTATACATACTGGAATTTTTCTGTTTTTTATACTTGTAATGGCATCGATCAGCGACTTATAGCGGGACTGCAGCGGGCATTCTGACATGGGGGGGGGGGCTGACTTGGTGTCACTGACATCCCCAGTGACACCAATACAGTGATCAGTGCTAATAAAAAGCAATGATGCTGTACTAATGGCACTGGGCAGGAAGGGGTTAACATCTGGGGGGCAATCAAAGGGTTCACTGTGTGCTGGGTGTGTTTTCATAGGGAGACATGCTGTGCAGAGAGATACAAAGCAGCATGTCCTTGCTGGCAGGAGAGAGACCTGTATTGTTTACACATAGATCTCTCCCCTGTCAACTTTCCCCGAAGATCGCCGAGTGCCGACCAGGAATCGCCATCTGGGACATGGTGATTGACATCTCTAACTGCCAATAGTGGCGCGGGTAGGGCAGCACGCCCCCTACCTGGAAATGCAAATCACGTATACTGTGACTTATTTCTCCTTGACGCGTTTTCGTGGTCTCTGGACCGCATGGAAGAGAAAATATATTTGAAATATATTTTAAAAATATTCTTCCCAAATATATTGACATCTATTTGAAATGCTACAATTTTGGCCGTATTCAATATATTTCAAAATATATTTCAAGAAATATATATATGTATGTACTGTATGTTGAAATGCGTTTTTATTACAAAATATATGAAAAATATTTTTAAAAATACATTTTCAAATATACTGGATGTCTTTAAAAATACAAATCTAAATTTTTGGAATGCATTTGCAAATATATGTAAAAAAAAATCTGAAGAATATAAAAATATATATTTTAAAAAGTATTTTTAATATATTATGTAATATATAAAAAACGCATTTTAACATGCAGTATTCAATATATATATATATATAATATATGTGTATATATGTACACCACATTCCAAATTATTATGCAAATTCTATTTAAGTGTCACAAAGATTAAATTTTTTTTTTTTCAGTGTAACTCATGGATGGCATTGTGTGTCAGGGCTCTTTTGATCACTGAGAACAATCTGGGACTCCTGTGATCATTAGATTGGCCGGTGAGCCCAATTTCAGGAAAAACTCCTAAAGGACGGCGTTCCCCATTATTAAGCAGAGCGCCATTTTCAAGCAATATGGGGAAGAAAAAGGATCTCTCTGCTGCCGAAAAGAGTGAAATAGTTCGATGCCTTGGACGAGGGATGAAAACATTCGATATTTCAGGAAAACGTAAGCGTGATCATCGCACTATGAAGAGATTTGTGGCTGATTCAGAGCACAGACGGGTTGGTGCAGATAAAGGCACATTGAGGAAGATTTCTGCCAGATCCATGCATCGGATCAAGAGAGCAGCTGCTAAAATCCCATTACATAGCAGCAAACAGATATTTGAAGCTGCTGGTGCCTCTGGAGTCCCACGGACATCAAGGTGTAGAGTCCTCCAGAGTCCTGCAACTGTGTATAAACCTTCTATTCGGCCACCACTAACCAATGCTCACAAGCAGAAACGGCTGCATGGGGCAGAAAAATACATGAAGACTCATTTTCAAACAGTCCTGTTCACTGATGAGTGCCGTGCGACCCTGGATGGTCCAGATGGATGGAGTAGTGGATGGTTGGTGGACGGCCACCCTGTTCCAACAAGGCTGCGACGTCAGCAAGGTGGTGGTGGAGTCATGTTTTGGGCCGGATGCAGGGGAACAGAGCTGGTCGGCCCCTTTAGGGTCCCCGAAGGTGTAAAGATGACCTCTGCAAAGTATGTGGAGGTTATGACTGACCACTTTCTTCCCTGGTACAGAAGGAAGAACTCTGCTTTCCGTAATAAAATCACCTTCATGCATGACAATGCACCATCTCATGCTGCAAAGAATACCTCCGCATCAATGGCTGCTATGGGGATAAAAGGAGAGAAAGTCATGGTGTGGCCTCCATCCTCCCCTGACCTCAATCCTATTGAGAACCTTTGGAGCATCCTCAAGCAAAAGATCTATGAGGGTGGGAGGCAGTTTACATCCAAACAGCAGCTCTGGGAGGCTATTCTGACATCTTGCAAACAAATTCCAGCAGAAACTGTCCAAAAACTCCCAAGTTCAATGGATGCCAGACTTGTGATCTGCTATCAGATAAGGGCTCCTATGTTACAATGTAACGTGACCACTTCAAATGTTTACAAAGTTACAATGTTGGGAAAAGTTTGATTGAAATAGCTTTTGATTTCAGTAAATATGCTGCAAACACAACAAATGACAATTTTCAGTTCTTTACAACCAAGAAAGTGTTTGGAAACTTCCTGTGCGGAATAATCCGGAACAAAAATCCTGTTATCATTAGGAGGTTTGTTCAATAAAATGTGAATTGTCCTCTTCTAGTTGTAACCTGAGAATTCTGCCGACTTATTTACATCAATTATTGAGGGAAATGAGAAAAATATCATCTGCAGAATAATTTGGAACACGGTGTGTATATATATATATATTGTAGTATGTTTGAAATACTACAATTTTGGCCGTATTCAATATATTAAAAAAAAAATGTATATATTTTTTTTAAATATATTGAATACGGCCAAAATTGTAGTATTTCAAATATTTGTCAATATATTTGTGAAGAATATTTTTTAAATATATTTAAAATATATTTTTCTTCCATGTGGGCCCGCCCCTAACACTGTATATATTTTGACAGGTACCCACCCCCACCTCCTCATTCCTCAAGAATTATTTCACTTACCTATCCGCCTCAATGCCCAAAAACATACCGGAACGCACATGTCCCTATTTAAATTGAAGAAAAAGAGAGGGGAAAAAATGAACTGGAAAGCAGCAAAAATGCATGAGAACACATAAAAACGCATAAAAAATGCACTGGAACCAGGGGCGGACTGACCGTTTGGAAACTCGGGCACTGCCCGAGGGCCCGGGTCAGTAGGGGGCCCCATGAGATGCCCCTGGTACCTTTTTCATAGGCTTTTTTGAGTTTGGGCAAGGACACAGGGGCCCCATGATCCCCTATTGCTCGGGGGGCCCCATGAGTTGCCAGTCCGCCCCTGGTCACATACCTGATGAAGGAGTCCTGCGAGACTCCGAAATGTTGCCTTGCTGTAACTATGAGATCGCACTATACATCGCCATCTGAATGAAAAGGGACCCTATGGTAGGAGACCCAGGAGGACCCCACTGCTGACACAGAAATATGGTTGGAGACCCAGGAGGACCCCACTGCTGACACAGAAATATGGGAGGAGTCCCAGGAGGACCCCACTGCTGACACAGAAATATGGGAGGAGTCCCAGGAGGACCCCACTGCTGACACAAAAATTTGATGGGAGACCCAGGAGGACCCCACTGCTGACACAAAAATTTGATGGGAGACCCAGGAGGACCCCACTAATGACACAGAAATATGGTAGGAGACCCAGGAGGATCCCACTGCTGACACAGAAATATGGTGGGAGACCCAGGAGGACCCCACTGCTGACACACAAATATGGTGGGAGACCAAGAAGGGCCCCACTGCTGACACAGAAATATGGTGGGAGACCCAGGAGGACCCCACTGCTGACACAGAAATATGGTAAGAGACCCAGGAGGAC
Organism: Staurois parvus; assembly: GCF_062004578.1. Taxonomy (NCBI): domain Eukaryota; kingdom Metazoa; phylum Chordata; class Amphibia; order Anura; family Ranidae; genus Staurois; species Staurois parvus. The sequence continues at coordinate 171,037 of NW_028319656.1, forward strand.
CCCACCGCTGACACAGAAATATGGTTGGAGACCCAGGAGAACCCCACTGCTGACACAGAAATATGGGAGGAGTCCCAGGAGGACCCCACCGCTGACACAGAAACATGGTTGGAGACCCAGGAGGACCCCACTGCTGACACAAAAATTTGATGGGAGACCCAGGAGGACCCCACTAATGACACAGAAATATGGTAGGAGACCCAGGAGGACCCCACCGCTGACACAGAAATATGGTGGGAGACCCAGGAGGACTCCACTGTTGACACAGAAATATGGTGGGAGACCCAGGCGGACCCCAATGCTGACATAGAAATATGGTAGGAGACCCAGGAGGACCCCACTGCTGACAAAGAAATACGGTAGGAGACCCAGGAGGACCCCACTGCTGACACACAAATATGGTGGGAGACCCAGGAGGACTCCACTGTTGACACACAAATATGGTGGGAGACCCAGGAGGATCCCACTGCTGACACAGAAATATGGTGGGAGACCCAGGAGGACCCCACTGCTGACACAGAAATATGGTGGGAGACCCAGGAGGATCCCACTGCTGACACAGAAATATGGTGGGAGACCCAGGAGGACCCCACTGCTGACACACAAATATGGTGGGAGACCAAGAAGAGCCCCACTGCTGACACAGAAATATGGTAGGAGACCCAGGAGGACCCCACCGCTGACACAGAAATATGGTAGGAGACCCAGGAGGACCCCACTGCTGACACAGAAATATGGTAAAAGACCCAGGAGGACCCCACTGCTGACACAGAAATATGGTAGGAGACCCAGGAGGACCCCACCGCTGACACAGAAATATGGTAGGAGACCCAGGAGGACCCCACCGCTGACACAGAAATATGGTAGGAGACCCAGGAGGACCCCACCGCTGACACAGAAATATGGTAGGAGACCCAGGAGGACCCCACTGCTGACACAGAAATATGGGAGGAGACCCAGGAAGACCCCACTGCTGACACAGAAATATGGGAGGAGACCCAGGAGGACCCCACTGCTGACACAGAAATATGGTAAGAGACCCAGGAGGACCCCACTGCTGACACAGAAATATGGTAGGAGACCCAGGAGGACCCCACCGCTGACACAGAAATATGGTAGGAGACCCAGGAGGACCCCACCGCTGACACAGAAATATGGGGGGAGACCCAGGAGGACCCCACTGCTGACACAGAAATATGGTAGGAGACCCAGGAGGACCCCACTGCTGACACAGAAACATAAAAAAGCCAGATTGGAGTTTGCTAAAACTTACCTGAGGAAGCCAAAATCCTTTTGGACGGACGAAACAAAATGACAGCTTTTTGGTAAAGCCCATCATTCTACTGTTTTCAGAAAAGGCAATGAGGCCTTCAAATAAAAGAATCCAGTCCCTCCAGTCACACATGGTGGGGGGTCACTGATGTTTTCGGGTTGCTTTGCTGCTTCAGGCACTGGATGTCTTGGCCATGTACATGGCATTATGAAATCTGAAGACTACCAAAGAATTCTGGGGTGCAATGTAGGGCCCGGTGTCAGAAAGTTGGGTCTCTGTCAGAGGTCATGGGTCTTCCAGCAGGACAATGACCCAAAGCACACGTCACAAAGCCCCCAGAGATGGTGTCAGACAAAGCACTGGAGAGGACTGAACTGGCCAGCAATGAGTCCAGATCTCCATCCCATAGAGCTCCTGTGGAGAGATCTCAGAATAGCAGTTGGAAAAAGGAACCTTCCAATCTGAGAGACCTGGAGCAGTTGGTGAAAGAAGAGCGATCCAAAATTCCAGTAGCGAGTTGGAAGAAACTCATTGATGGTGACAGGAAGCCACTGAAGCAAAATGGCGGCTTTTTGGTGAAGCCTATCATTCTACTGTCTTCAGGAAAAGCAATGAGGCCTTTAAAGAAAAGAATCCAGTCCCTCCAGTCACACATGGTGGGGGGTCACTGATGTTTTGGGGTTGTTTTGCTCCTTCAGGCACGGGATGTCTTGGTCGTGTGCATGGCATTATGAAATCTGAAGACTACCAAAGAATTCTGGGGTGCAATGTTGGGCCCGGTGCCAGAAATTTGGGTCTCCAGTGTCAGAGGTCATGGATCTTCCAGCAGGACAATGACCCAAAGCACACGTCAAAAAGGCCCTCAGAAATGGTTTCAGACAAAGCGCTGGAGAGGACTGAACTGGCCAGCAATGAGTCCAGATCTCAATCCCATAGAGCTCCTGTGGAGAGATCTCAGAACATCAGTTGGGAAAAGGAACCCTTCCAATCTGAGAGACCCGGAGCAGTTGGTGAAAGAAGAGCGATCCAAAATTCCAGTAGAGAGGTGGAGGAAACTCATTGATGGTTACAGGAAGCCATTGATTTCACTTATTATTCCAAGGGGTGTGCCACCAAATATTAAATGGAAGGTGCCAATAATTTTGTCCAGTACATTTTGGGGGTTTTGCGTGGAATGGGTCAGATTTGGCTTTTTATTTCTCCCCTTTTTTGTGTCACCGATACAAACAAAAGAAATAAACATGAGAATGCTGAAACATTTGTAATGGCAACAATTTTCTGGGCGAAGTGGTGCGTTATCTGACAGAAATGCACGGGGGGGGGGGGCAAGATTTTTGGTCATGACTGTACATTTATATAGTGTTACAGATACAACCGGCCCTTTGAGGGCAACCATAACACTGGTGCATCCAGCAATTAAATTGAGTTTGACACCCCCTGGCCTACACTGACAAAGCTGCTGTCCTAAAGTACCACCTGTGCTCCTTCATCCAGAGTGGGGACGCTTTAATACAGGAGGTGAGTTACTGGTCAGATCACCAGAGGGGGGAAAAAAGCTGAAAAAAAAAGAAAACTAATGCAGCCACCAGGGGCGGACTGACAACTCATGGGGCCCACCGGGCAATAGGGGATCATGGGGCCCCTGTGTCCTTGCCCAAACTCAAAAAAGCCTATGAAAAAGGTACCAGGGGCATCTCATGGGGCCCCCTACTGACACTGGGCCCTCAGGTGGTGCCCGAGTTTCCAAATGGTCAGTCCGCCCCTGGCAGCCACCACATCCAATGATTGGTAAGGTGCAATATATGGCATTTTTGGTTTTGGGTTGAATACCACTTAACCAGTTGTCTACCAGCCACTGTACATATACTTCAGCAGGGCGGCACCGCTGTGCAAAATCATGTTTATAAACGTCATTTTGCATATCATGTAGGGGGCGCACGCGAGGCGCGCGACCGCCCTACCTGCGCCGCCGATCGCGACCGCGGGTGTCAATAACCGGGTCCCCGCCGGGCATTACCCGCCGGGTGCCGGCGATTGCCAGCAAACAGTGACACAGAGCACAGCTGCATTGTTTTCAATGCAGCTCTGCTCCCTATCAATTTCCAGTACACTGTTCCTGACATCGGAGTTTAGCTCTCAGGATCAGTGTGTTCCTGTGAAGTACACAACCCCCGCCCACTAGTAAAACATTCCCCTCACACAGTTAACCCTTTGATTGCCTAAAAAAGTTAACCCCTTCCTCCCCAGTGCCATTAGTACAGTGTCAGTGTTTTTTTTTATTTTGCACTGATCACTGTATTGGTGTCACTGGGGATGTCAGTAACCCCAAGCCAGTCCCCCCCCCCCCCAGTGTCAGAATATCTGGCGCAGTCCCACCATGATTGCTGATCACCGCTATTATTATTGTAAAAAAAAATGAAAAATCCAGAATCTATACCGCCATTTGTAAACGCTATAACTTTCACGTAAACCAATTAAGTTACACGTATTGGGATTTTTTTTTTAGCGAAGACACGGAGCAGAATACATTTTGGCTGAAATTTATGACAGAATTTGATTTTTACATTTTTTTACTGGACATGTTTTATAACAAAAAGCCCAAAATATTTTTTTTCTCAAAATTGTTTTTTTTTAATAGCACAAAAAATAAAAAACACACAGGCAATTAAATACCACCAAAAGAAAGCTCTATTTGTGGGGAAAAAAAGATGTAAATTTCATTTTGGCGCAGCGTTGCATGACCGCGCAATTGTCCACTTGCCTACCAGGCACTTATACCCCCTTCCTTACCAGGCCAATTTTCAGCTTTCAGCGCTGTCGCACTTTGATTGACAATTGCGCCGTCATGCAACATTGTACCCATATGAAATTTTGATCATTTTTTTCTCACAAATAGAGCTTTCTTTTGGTGGTATTTAATCACCACTGGGCACTTTACTTTTTGCGCTATAAATTAAAAAAAGTGCAAAAAATTTGAAAAAAAAAAAAAGTTTATTTGTTTCTTTTATAAAGTTTTTCAAACAGGTATTTTTTCTCCTTCACTGATGTGCGTTGATGAGGCGGCACTGATGGGCACTGATAGGCGGCACTGATGGGCACTGATAGGCAACACTAAAGGGCACTGATAGGCAGTACTAATGAGGTGGCACGGATAGGCGGCACTGATAGACAGCACTAATTAGGGGTCACGGATAGGCGGCACTGATATGCAGCACTGATAGGCGGCACTGATAGGTGACACTGATGATGGGTACTGATAGACGGCACTGACTGGCATCACTTCTGGGCACTGACTGGCGGCACTGACTGGCACAACCCCTGGGCACTGACTGGTGGCACTGACTGGCAGCACTGCTGGGCTGCACTGGTGGGTGGCACTGGTGGGCAGCACTGGTGGGTGGGCACAGGTGGGTGGCACTGGTGGGCACAGGTGGGTGGGCACAGGTGGGTGGCACTGCTGGGCACATGTAGGTGGCACTTCTGGGCACAGGTAGGTGGCACTGCAGAGTGGCACAGGTGGGGGCACTGCTGGGCACAGGTGGGGGCACTGCTGGGCACAGGTGGGGGCACTGCTGGGAACGGGTGGGCGGGGCTAGTGGGCGCACTGCTGGGCGGAACTTGCGGGTGTCACTGCTGGGCACCGATCATCAGGGCACTGATCATCAGTGCCCTGATGATCGGTGCCGATCCCCGCTCTGACAACTGCCGGTTCTCGGCAGTACTTTCCTCACGATCTGACAGCGTGAGGAAAGTGCAGCCGAGAACCGGCACTTGCATTTCCCTGTGATCAGCGTGTCATTGGACACCGCTGATCACGTGGTAAAAGACCGGTGGGATCGGCCTTTCACCACATCACGTGATCAGCTGTGTCCGTAGGACACAGCGATCACGGAGATCGCCGGGTGCGCGCCCCCTGGGGCGCGCAGGAGAGCGCGTTCTGGGAGGACGTCATATGACGTCCACCCAGAACTGGCCGGCCGCGGTGAAGCCGTCATTCGGCTATGCGCGGTCGGCAAGAGGTTAAAGTAACGCAACGTCATAACACAAACCGCGTAACCAAATCACTCTACAGAGACCATACCTAAACCTATCCACAATAAGTAAACAGATACAGTATACAGCGTGTATATACCAGGAATGTAACCTGCACATGTTCTACGATTCTGATATTTGCATATGAAACAAAGTTATTTTTCTTTTTTCTATTCTTGTATTTATATTTCCAGAACTTTGTGCATATTCGAGATTTCCACAAGGTGGCATCAATGTTCTGTGGAACGGAGGACCTCTTGGTGTTCTGTCTAATGCAGGCCATAGACGGGGAGAAAACCGGCTGTTTTTTTTTTTTTTTTTTTAAAAATGGAAAATCGGTCATTCAATCAGCCGATGTTACCACCATTGTTAAAAAAAAGTCGGCTGATCTTCGTCCCGTCTACGGCCGACAATTAATATCATAGCGTGTTCCTGCGGAGAGCTCCGCTTTTATATTTGACATTTAAAAGAAGAAAAATAGAATTTAGAAAAAGCAGAAATAGAATATGAATAAAAAGAAGAAATAGAATACGAATAAGTAGAAAAAGTTGCAACATTGTATCTATTTGTATCCATTTCGAATACAGATGTTTCTATTCGGATACAAATAGATACAATGTTGCTATACTTTTAAATGTCAAATATAATATCGGACTGAAATTCTTTTTTTTTTTTTCTCTTATTCATATTCTATTTTTTTTCTTCTTCTTTATATTCTATGTCTTCTTTTTTATTCATATTCTATTTCTTCTTTTCTTCTCTTCTTCATAGTCTATTTATTCTATTTCTTCTTCTTTATATTCTATTTCTTCTTTTTTATTCATATTCTGTTTCTTCTTTTTCTTCTTCTTCTTCATATTCTATTTATTCTGTTTCTTCTTCTTTATATTCTATTTCTTCTTTTTTATTCATATTCTATTTCTTCTTTTCTTCTCTTCTTCATATTCTATTTATTCTATTTCTTCTTTATATTCTATTTCTTCTTTTTTATTCATATTCTATTTCTTCTTTTCTTCTCTTCTTCATATTCTATTTATTCTATTTCTTCTTCTTCTTTATATTCTATTTCTTCTTTTTTATTCATATTCTGTTTCTTCTTTTTCTTCTTCTTCTTCATATTCTATTTCTTCTTTTTCTTCTCTTCTTCATATTCTATTTATTCTATTTCTTCTTCTTCTTTATATTCTATTTCTTCTTTTTTTATTCATATTCTATTTCTTCTTTTCTTCTTCTTCATATTCTATTTATTCTATTTCTTCTTCTTCTTTATATTCTATTTCTTCTTTTTTATTCATATTCTGTTTCTTCTTTTTTTTCTTCTTCTTCTTCATATTCTATTTCTTCTTTTCTTCTCTTCTTCATATTCTATTTATTCTATTTCTTCTTCTTTATATTCTATTTCTTCTTTTTTATTCATATTCTATTTCTTCTTTTCTTCTTCTTCATATTCTATTTATTCTATTTCTTCTTTATATTCTATTTCTTCTTTTTTATTCAAATTCTATTTCTTCTTTTCTTCTTCTTCATATTCTATTTCTTCTATTTCTTCTTTATATTCTATTTCTTCTTTTTAATTCATATTCTATTTCTTCTTTTCTTCTCTTCTTCATATTCTATTTATTCTATTTCTTCCTCTTCTTTATATTCTATTTCTTCTTTTTTATTCATATTCTATTTCTTCTTCTCATTCATATTCTATTTTTTTCCTTTTCTTCTTTTCCTTCTTCTTTCATGTCACTGCTCATGCGCATTTTTTAAAATCGGTAAAAAGATCGGCCGATTTGTCCATCATTGCCACGAAAATCATCAGAACGACAAATTTGGCCAATTATTTTCCAGCAGGACTGATAATCCAAAAGGGCAAAAATCACAAAAAACGGCCGACCGATAACCGCACTAACGATCCGAAAATCGGCCAATTTTTTTTTCCAGCTGATTTTCGGCCATTTTTAATCCCATCTATGGCCCGCATAAGATCATGCCAGAAAAAAAAAAAAAAATGATCCCTTCTTCTGTGGTGTTCAGCAACAACCAATGCTTCATCACCGACAGCACCAGGCTCCAATGCATTGTGAAGAAAACTAGCCATTTCACAAAATGCAGTTGAATTCCTTCCTCGCCTATAAAACAGCGCCTGCGAGAAAACTGATTTCATTTATTCAGCGCAGTTCCTGAAGCCTAAAGCCAAACAGAAAAAATAAATGCGTTCACATGACCTGATCTCTGAATGTCAAGAGCAGGGGCGGACTGGCCATTTGGAAACTCGGGCACTGCCCAAGGGCCCGGGGTCAGTAGGGGGCCCCATGAAATGCCCCTGGTACCTTTTTATAGACTTTTTTGGGTGTGCTTTGAGTGAGAGCAAGGACACAGGGGCCCCATGATCCCCTATTGACCGGGGGCCCCATGAGTTGTCAGTCCGCCCCTGGTCAAGAGTAAATATTATGTGGAGTGGAGGACTTCATATACTTTTTTTTTGCTTTGCTGCCCCTCTTGGAAGGTGTAGAAAGATAAGTGGCTCGGTCTGGTACAGGAAGGGGGTTGTGGCATACTCGTGGCATACTCGTGGCATCCCTGTCCTGAACACCCAGGCTGAATGCTTAGATAAAGGCCTGGTTAGTATGTTAAGGGGAACCCCAGAGATTGTTGATCCGGGGAAAATCCAATTGCCTTGGTGGAGCAACAATGACCATAGCTTCAGGGGATTTCTCAGCTTCCTTTGGATCCACTGTGGGTATAGTGTCCTGTATATCCATAATCTTCCACTGATGAAATGTGATCCTGCCACATCCCTAGTTATTCCTACTCGAAGATACAAAGGAGGTGTCACGTACCTTGGTTGGAGGTCGATTTGATAAGAGGGCTTCCCTTGCATCTCTGGTCCGAGCTCTCCTGAATGTGGTGACAGAGGTACGAGGCTCAAAGAAGCATGGGTGCCGATAGCTTGATAGCAGGTGACTGCCGCAGTCAGAGACATAGTCAAGGTGAGCCAGGGTCATACACAGTGAGACACCAGCGTGGTCAGGAGTCAGGCTGGGGTTGGTAGCAGGTTAGTAAGCAGAGCGAGAGCCAGTAGTAAGCCAAGGTCAGCACCAGGAGATCAGGCAGGGAAAAGTCAGAGGCAAGCTGAGGTCAGCACCAGGAGATCAGGCAGGGAAAAGTCAGAGGCAAGCTGAGGTCAGCACCGGGAGATCAGGCAGGGAATAGTCAGAGGCAAGCCAAGGTCAGCACCGGGAGATCAGGCAGAGAATAGTCAGAGGTAAGCAGAGGTCAGCACCGGGAGATCAGGCAGAGAATAGTCAGAGGTAAGCAGAGGTCAGCACCGGGAGATCAGGCAGAGAATAGTCAGAGGTAAGCAGAGGTCAGCACCGGGAGATCAGGCAGAGAATAGTCAGAGGCAAGCCAAGGTCAGCACTGGGAGATCAGGCAGGGAACAGTCAGAGGTAAGCAGAGGTCAGCACCGGGAGATCAGGCAGAGAATAGTCAGAGGTAAGCTGAGGTCAGCACAGGGAAGTCAGGCAGAGAATAGTCAGAGACAAGCCGAGGTCAGCACCGGGAGATCAGGCAGAGAATAGTCAGAGGCAAGCTGAGGTCAGCACTGGGAGATCAGGCAAGGAAAAGTCAGAGGCAAGCCAAGGTCAGCACTGGGAGATCAGGCAAGGAACAGTCAGAGGTAAGCAGAGGCTAGCACTGGGAGATAAGGCACAGAGTAGTCAGAGGTAAGCCGAGGTCAGCACAGGGAAGTCAGGCAGAGATAGTCAGAGGCAAGCCGAGGTCAGCACAGGGAGATCAGGCAGAGAATAGACAGAGGCAAGCCGAGGTCACAGGGAGATCAGGCAGAGAATAGTCAGAGGCAAGCCGAGGTCACAGGGAGATCAGGCAGAGAACAGTCAGAGGCAAGCCGAGGTCAACACCGGGAGATCAATTCCATGGACTTGATCCACTTCCTCTTCCTAAAGAACTGAATCACCTGAGGAAGTGGATCGAGTCCATGAAACACATCGAGCCTAAAGAACGGGATCACCTGTGAAGAAATATGTTATTCAATAATGTTGCAAGATTTTTTTTACTTTTATATAATATTGTTGTTTTGACATTAATGAGTCTTCCATAACATATGTGCTGAATATTGATATGAACAGACAGTGATTTTCTGTATATGTTGTGCCTCAAAAGTCCCCATTTTTTAGGGGTTTTCCTCTTCTCTCTTTTTTTTTTCATTTTCCTCCTTTGTTTCTGAGTCTCGTATCTCCGGAAGTTTTCAGCCCCTTCATGACCAAGGAATTTTTTGCTGTTCGGCAAACAAACTGGCCATTTAACTGGCCATTGCTCAATCATGCAACACTGTACCCAGAAAATATTTATATCATTTTTTTGCGCACAAACATCTTTTGATGGTATCTGATCACTGTTGTTTTTTTTTTAAATTATATAAATAAAAACAGACTGTAAATTTTTTTGTGGAAAAAAGCAATGTTTTTTATTTTCTGTTATAAAACAAATTCAATTAAAAAAATTTATAAAAAATCAAATTTCTTCATAAATTTTAGGCCATAATGTATTTTGCTACGTCTTTGGTAAAAAAAAAATCCCAATAAGTGTATATTAACCACTTCCCGTACGTCCCACGTACATAAACGGCCGGATGGGAGCAGTGCAGGAGCGGGTTGACGTTTAGAAACGTCCTCCCGCTTCCCTGCCTGTGCGCTCCCTGGGAGCGCGCAGCACCACAATCTGGTGCCCGCTGTGTCCGGAGCACTGATCGCTGTACAGGACCTTTGTGTGAGGTCCAGATCATGTGATCACTTATTAAAATATATAGTGAATGCTGGATACGGGGAGACCAGATATAGTGAAAGCGGGGTCCGGGGAGAGCGGATATAGTGAATGCGGGGTCCGGGGAGAGCGGATATAGTGAATGCGGGGTCCGGGGAGAGCGGATATAGTGAATGCGGGGTCCGGGGAGAGAGGATATAGTGAATGCGGGGTCCGGGGAGAGCGGATATAGTGAATGAGGGGTCCGGGGAGATCGGATAAAGTGAATGCGGGGTCCGGGGAGATCAGATACAGTGAATGCGGGGTCCGGGGAGAGCGGATATAGTGAATGCGGGGTCCGGGGAGAGCGGATATAGTGAATGCGGGGTCCGGGGAGAGGGGATATAGTGAATGCGGGGTCCGGGGAGAGCGGATATAGTGAATGCGGGGTCCGGGGAGAGCGGATACAGTGAATGCGGAGTCCGGGGAGAGCGGATATAGTGAATGCGGGGTCCGGGGAGAGCGGATATAGTGAATGCGGGGTCCGGGGAGAGCGGATACAGTGAATGCGGGGTCCGGGAAGAGCAGATATAGTGAATGCGGGGTCCGGGGAGAGCGGATATAGGGAATGCAGGGTCCGGGGAGAGCGGATATAGTGAATGCGGGGTCCGGGGAGAGCGGATATAGTGAATGAGGGGTCCGGGGAGAGCGGATATAGTGAATGCGGGGTCCGGGGAGAGCGGATATAGTGAATGCGGGGTCTGGGGAGAGCGGATATAGTGAATGCGGGGTTCAGGCAGAGCGGATATAGTCAATGCCGCGTCCGGGGATAGCAGATATAGTGAATGCGGGGTCCGGGGAGAGCGGATATAGTGAATGCGGGGTCCGGGGATAGCAGATATAGTGAATGCGTGGTTCGGGGAGAGCGGATATAGTGAATGCAGGGTCCGGGGAGAGCGGATATAGTGAATGCGGGGTCCGGGGAGAGCGGATATAGTGAATGCGGGGTCCGGGGAGAGCGGATATATTGAATGCCGGGGTCCTGGGTTTAATCACACTTTATCTGTGTGCCTAACATGTGTAATGTGGGTAATATGTGCTGCTTTTACTAAGAAATGTGGTTGTTTTTTCTTCCTGCTTCGTAGGGAGAAAAGACAGCCACATCCCTGCTCTGTGTAAAGAGCCCTGTGTTGTTAGTAAACACAGAGCTCTGTGCTGTGAATGGCTAAGCTGATCAGCAGGCCCCGGTCGTAAATCATTCCCAGGGACCTGCTGATTAGCTTGTGCTGTAGCGAATGACAGCGCATGCGCCCCTACCTGGAAATGCTGGATCACATGCATGTACGTGATGCAGCGCAGTGGGCTGCCCCGCCACAGTAAAACAGCAGTGGCCGGTCCTCAAACAGATATGAAGGTTTTATTGAACTCATTCAGTTATGATTGCTATGATTACATGCACACTCCCAGGAGATCGACTACAAGCCAGCGATTGGACGACAACATGCACACACAGCCAAGTAGGACCCGTCTGGGCCAGGGGCAGACTGACCATTTGGAAACTCGGGCACTGCCCGAGGGCCTGGGGTCAGTAGGGGGCCCCATTAGATGCCCCTGGTACCTTTTTCATAGGCTTTTTTGAGAATTGGGCATCCCATCTATGGCCCGCATAAGATCATGCCAGAAAAAAAAAAATGATCCCTTCTTCTGTGGTGTTCAGCAACAACCAATGCTTCATCACCGACAGCACCAGGCTCCAATGCATGGTGAAGAAAACTAGCCATTTCACAAAATGCAGTTGAATTCCTTCCTCGCCTATAAAACAGCGCCTGCGAGAAACTGATTTCATTTATTCAGCGCAGTTCCTGAAGCCTAAAGCCAAACAGAAAAAATAAATGTGTTCACATGACCTGATCTCTGAATGTCAAGAGCAGGGGCGGACTGGCCATTTGGAAACTCGGGCACTGCCCAAGGGCCCGGGGTCAGTAGGGGGCCCCATGAAATGCCCCTGGTACCTTTTTATAGACTTTTTTGGGTGTGCTTTGAGTGTGAGCAAGGACACAGGGGCCCCATGATCCCCTATTGCCCGGTGGCCCCATGAGTTGTCAGTCCCCTGGTCTGGGCATGCATATACAACAGCACTTGGAATCATGGGGCATGCAGTGCAGAGAAGGGGGATGGGAGTCCATTCCATGTTGTTATCATTATCGTTATCATTGGGCGGTCCCGGACCAGAAGTTCAGGGAAGCGGAACTTCAGGCAGCCCTAGTAAACACAGCAGGTTGCGTGTCTTTCAGATCCTGAGAAATGATATGAAGCTTTAGTATTTCAATCATCTTTTGAAGTTCTCAAATTTTCATTTTTCAAGAGTCAAGTCAGCCAATCGATCCATAAACACCACAACTCATTATCAGCCTGATGATAATTACATATTAGCTATTCCTGAGAAATTCATAATTGTAATTACATTTGGTATTTTCAGAGTTGTTCTGCTGCAATTACTATTGATTGGTATTCCAGTATATAGAGAGTAATGAGGGCGCTGATTTATTGTGTTCTCCTGTCAGTCCTGTCTATGAATTCATCTCATCGATTGGGACTTTCTATTGTTTTTAATCACCAGGATCCTGTAATAGAAAAAAAATATCCTAACTCAGAAAAATGGCTTCATTTTATATCATTCCTGCACTTGGCAAATGGAAACGACAGGATTTTTTTTTCACATCTTATTAAGGCCGGATTTTCACATATGCAGTGCGGTACTTTGCATGTGATTCACACAGGAACCGCACTGCATTCCACGCGAATTGTGCGCGGTGCGATCGGAGCCGTACATTATGGATGGCACTAGTCGCACCGCACCAAAAACTGCAGGGCTCTAGAATTGGATTGCATGGGTATTCACATCCGTGCGATCTGATTCTGCACATCGCACCGCGTTTTACAGACCAATGTCGGGGTGTTGTTAACTTAACATACACACCCTCAGCGGTTCGCATGAATGGGGTGCGATTGTGATGCGGAATTCGCACAGAAAACGCTGCGAATTCCACACCGCATCAGTGTGAACCCGGGCTTAAAGCCATGAAATAAAATATTATTGTATCTCCTATCCTATCTGAATTACATTGTATATTACCAGCTCTCCATATACAGGAGAGAGAGAGAGGGAGGGGGGGAGACAGAGGAGGGGAGAGGGAGAGGGGGGGAGAGGGGGGAGGGAGAGAGAGGTGGGGGGGGGAGAGGGAGAGAGAGGGAGAGAGGGGGGGAGGGAGAGAGAGGGGGGGGAGAGGGAGAGAGGGGGGGAGGGGGGAGAGGGAGAGGGGGAGAGAGAGGGGGGAGGGAGAGAGAGAGGGAGAGGGAGAGAGAGGGAGAGAGGGGGGGAGGGAGAGAGAGAGGGGGGAGAGGGAGAGAGGGAGAGGGGGAGAGAGAGAGGGGGGGGAAGAGGGGGAGGGGGAGAGGAGGGAGAGAGGGGGGGGAGAGAGGGGGAGGGGGAGAGGGGGGGGAGGGAGAAGGGGGGAGGGGGGGAGAGAGATAATAGATAGAGATTCTCTTTCTGCTGTAAATGCTTTCAGAAATCGAAGTGTTAAGAGTTTATTTTTAGCAATTAACAAAATGGAAAGTCAATGACCAGAAGAGAAACCCAAATCAATATTTGGTGTGCCCCCTCTCTGCCTTCTCCTAGGTAGACTTGCATCCGGTGAAGGAACTTGGCAGGTAGGCCGTTCCCCGCAGTGGTCAGGTAACGTTGATGAGTGTAGATGCAGTGGTGGGGTAATGTTGAGGAGCGTAGACGCAGTGGTCGGGTAATGTTGGGGACCATAGACGCAGTGGTCGGGTAATGTTGAGGACAGTAGGCACAGTGGTCGGGTAACGTTGAGGAGTGTAGATGCAGTGGTCGGGTAATGTTGAGGAGCGTAGACACAGTGGTTGGGTAATGTTGAGTACTGTAGACGCAGTGGTCAGGTAACGTTGAGGAGTGTAGACGTAGTGGTCGGGTAATGTTGAGGAGCGTACACACAGTGGTTGGGTAATGTTGAGTAGTGTAGACACAGTGGTCGGGTAATGTTGAGGAGCGTAGACGCAGTGGTCGGGTAATGTTGAGGAGCGTAGATGCAGTGGTCGGGTAACATTGAGGAGTGTAGATGCAGTGGTTGGATAATGTTGAGGAGCGTAGATGCAGTGGTCGGTAATGTTGAGGAGCGTATACACAGTGGTTAGGTAATGTTGAAGAGCGTAGACGCAGTGGTCGGGTAATGTTGAGGAGCGTAGATGCAGTGGTCAGGTAATGTTGAAGAGCGTAGACGCAGTGGTCAGGTAATGTTGAGGAGTGTAGACACAGTAGTCGGGTAATGTTGAGGAGTGTAGACGCAGTGGTCAGGTAATGTTGAGGAGCGTAGACGCAGTGGTTGGGTAATGTTGAGGACCGTAGACGCAGTGGTTGGGTAATGTTGAAGAGTGTAGATGCAGTGGTCAGGAAATGTTGAGGAGCGTAGACACAGTAGTTGGGTAATGTTGAGGAGCGTAGACGCAGTGGTCAGGTAATGTTTAGGAGTGTAGACGCAGTGGTCGGGTAATGCTGAGGACCGTAGACGCAGTGGTCAGGTAATGTTGAGGAGCGTAGGCGCAGTGGTTGGGTAATGCTGAGGACCGTAGATGCAGTGGTCAGGTAATGTTGAGGAGCGTAGGCGCAGTGGTTGGGTAATGCTGAGGACCGTAGATGCAGTGGTCGGGTAATGCTGAGGACCGTAGATGCAGTGGTCGGGTAATGTTGAGGACCGTAGATGCAGTGGTCGGGTAATGTTGAGG